>NW_009259308.1:2842427-2851057 GCF_000687185.1 Egretta garzetta
TCCCTGTGGGAATAAGCCTGGACATCACCGCGGATGCTCCAGTGAGAATTTCTGAAGACACAGCCACATGACACTTCGTTATTTCCATGTACTGAAGGTATGCATAGAAAATATTGAACATTTATAGTGCCCGCACAAAAGCCTAAGGAACAGCTTGACCTGTGCTGCTAACATGATCTTCCAAAGCGGCAGGCATGAGAGGGTCCAGAAACAAGCACGGTGATGAATTGGATGGAGGACTCCTGTGGCAGGGAGAGAAAGGGCGGAGGAAGAGATCACCCTTCCTTTTTAAGAAACACGCAAATGGCAGGACACTCCAGCATCGTCGCCGTGCCTCTTCCCGCAAGGTTTCTTCCAGACCTGTTCAGACAGGGCACCGCAGCCTTGGTACCAGCTGCAGGAGGCGAGGGCAGCTCTGTGGGGAACAGCCTCCCGGGGCCGGGGGGTCTTCCCAGCCCTCTGCACTGCTTGGTGGGAGCCTTCAGCCAGCCAGCCTCTTCCTCCTCCACCTCCCAGCGAGCCGACCCAAGCCCACCCCACGTGCTGGGGAATAGCCCCCAGCCAGCCCCATCTGGGCCAAAACAAACAGCGCTCTGATAGTAAACGGAGTGGCTTCACACCGGGTAAAGTGAAGTAAGGACACTGACCCACTAACCGTAGTCACAAGAGAGACTAATGCAATAGTCCTGGGAAAAGTTTGTGAAAGACATGGTAAAGCAAGCAGTTTTCAGATGTGCTCCATTTCATTTAAAAACCAAACAAATACACGATTTTTTTTCCTCCTTCAGAGCCAGTACACAAACCTCTCTTCAGCAAGGCTGAGGCACAAATCTAACTTCTAGAATTCTCGCTTGGGAAGGGAAAAAATACTTCTATTAAAAGAGCTGAGAGCGCCGTAATTTATTTTTTTATAGAATTCTGGCTCCGCATACAGAAAGCAATGCTGGGGTTTGTACGTGTGTTTGTCATGCTCGGGAAACATTCCTGTTAAATCAGCCAAATGAAAGAGGAGAGAAGTCATTCCCCCATGAAGCAGAGTCTGAGCTGTGACTGCCGTACGGAAACCCGGGCCAGCTGAAGATATTCAGCGCACCAGGGAGGGAGTGCAACTGTGTTAATAGGTGCTCTGACTTCCCACCTTTCGTTCTAATATCCAAAGCAATTAATTGAATTTTCCCCAATTTTATTATTTTTTTCAAAGATTTTTTAGGAAATAGTCATATATTTTCCCCTCAAGAGCTCAGACTGCTTTAGCCATGCATTATTGCAGCAGAACCCAACCATAAAGCTTTAAAATTAGTCTCCTGAGGTTAATGAGTTACCCTTGCGCACATGGGAGAACACCGAATCCAAATATTGCCACTGCTAAATCGGGGATTAATTACATTTGAGGCCCCTGGTGCTCACTCATCTCGCTCACACCTATGTTTTCCCTCGCCATGTGAAGGAGCTTTGCCCACACTGCAGGCTCCACGGACAGACCCTGCGTACCAGCACACAAACCATCTCCACCAGGTTTGGAGTCCTCAGGGTGCCCAAGCCCCGCCCACAGGGGAGCCGTCCGACACCCATCGCTGCTTCACTCGCACTTAATAGAGAGTTAATCGCTCTTAATTGCCTTTAACCTTACCGAGCAGGAGCTGTCTCACAAAACACCAGTGGTTTGTGTTTGTGGTCACATCTGAAGCTACAGGCACTCTGAACGTGCATTTGGAATTTAAAACACTGAAGACCCCAACAAACAGCTGTCAAGAGGTGTCACATGGATACATCAGCCTAACATCAATTCCTGCGGCTTCTACAGATGTGGAAATATAAACAGATTTAACAAAATTGTCACTCCCTGTCACAATTATGCTGTGTATTTGTTCTTATGCAGTTCTATTTATCTCTTTGCACAGTAACACTTAAACCTAAAAAGAGAGCTTAAGCCAAAACCAGCTACCGACATGTCTATGCGTTTATTTATGCACCAGAGTATTGATTATTTAGAAGTTAGCCTGTTGCTATGACACCAAACATCACTGATCTACAAGCAAACAAGCACTCTTGCCCATAGTTCGTAAATACCAATTATGGTAGAGCAGCTCAAAATTTTCCGTTTGCATAACCTCCTCCATTTTCTCCCCCATCTTCTCTCTATACAACATTCTTTGCTTTCTATTAAAAATTTACCTTTTTAAACTACCTTTTTCCACTTTACTCCATCTCCAAGAAGCAGTCCATTTACAAATGTGCTACCATGTCATGGTCTGTACCTCCAGCAGCCAGGGGCTCCACGATCTCCACCAGCATCTGCTGCACCAGCCACAGGGAGATGCAGACCCAACATCTCACAGGAGGTACCTTCAAGCCTGCCGAGCACAGCAATGGAATTTGGGATGGTGGGTAGGGATTGGGGGTGAAAAGGGGAGCTGGAGCTGCAGTGCTGCTGGAAGCTTTTAGCAGCTTTCAAAAGAGAGTATATTACCCAGAAAACAAAATGATGGTGCTTGGGTTAAAATACTGCTGAAGCAATCTGAACGAAAGCTGCTACACCCTCAGATTTAAAGCTTGCAGTAGCCTATGCCACCACTTTAAAGTTAATAAAACAACGAAAGGGACTAAGAATGTTCATTAGGGCATGAGTAATGCGGCCAGACACCCTGCACAGCCCAGCCCAGCAGCCCAGGGAGAGCCGGGGCTGCCAGCAGGGCAGGGTCACAGTGCTGGAAGTTACCCAGAAAGGAGGGCACGGAGCATTACGACACTTATATTAAGCCGGAAAGAAAAAAGGCACACACGCAGGCTTATCTTCAGAGATCTTAAAAGCAACGCCCCGTGTGCAAGGTCAAACCTGACTGAAGGGAGCTGGCTAGTGGAGTGCCACATCTTTGTGATCAGAGAAGTCAAGAGAAAGAGGAAAACAGATGAAAGACCACCTCTAGAGTCCCAGGAGCACAGGTCCAGGTGTCTGAGAGCCTCACCAGAGACACAGCAGCTGGAGGAAGACAAGGGCAGAAGGCAAATTTGGGAGTTAGCACACACAACCAGTGCTTTGAGCACATCCAAGATGATGAGTTCGGACTTCATCAGTACCAAAACACTAATAACAGCGTCTGGTGAAGATCAAGTCAGCTCTACATCTTCCAGCTGCAGATCTGTAGGTCTGTGTTTTCCTCAGCTTCTGGTCAAAGCAGAATATCTGATGAACTTAACCAGTCTGGATCATGTAGAGGATGGGTGGAAACTCAACAAACAAATAAAGAAACAAATCCCTACCAATTGATGCAGCTACGCTGTTAATTCCAAATTCACCTACTCTCATTTCTTTTCCACTTCATCTCATGACGCTGAAGCTGCCTCACAGATCTGACTCCATCATTGTGCTCCTACTGAGATCACAGTCCTTGTGGGTTGGAAAAGGGCAATTATTTAAGTGTAAGACTTATCTTTCAAGATCACTCAGCCACACGAAAATGGCAAGTTGGCAGATATCTGTTCTCCCCTAACATTAGAGCCTGAAAAACCATCTGGTGAACGATCATATCAATATTGGACTCGAACAGTGTCTCATAGAAGCACACACCCCCTACGCCTTTTAACCTCAGACCTCTAAGAAATGGTCTTACTTAAACTCAGTAACTTGAGATATCCTTTACGGTTTATTTCTTCTGTCCAGGCTGGAAGGTCATTGCTTCTAATTTTACAAGATGCAGGATGGAGGAAGGGAAGTGAAGAGTCTGTTGACATGGGAATAGTTTTAAAGATATTCCAGAGCTGTGTTCTGGTGAGATTCAACTTATTTTTTAAGCACCAGTAGATTGGTTTTGTCATTATAAATCAACAACATAGTATTTGGTTCAGCAAGATCTGTGTACAGTACTGGTGATGGAAAGCAGTGAAGAAAGTTGTTTAAAATAAAAAAAAAAAAAAAATCCAAGATTTTTCATACTGGTAGCAAGCCAGGTTATGTTCTTCTAAATATCCTGCCAAGATATACAATACATGACAGTCTCAGCTTCCAGAAATTCAGAAGACCCGGCAGCCTGAGCATGTCACAGCATGTGAGAGCATGAGGACCGATGTGTACTCTGTGGTGGGTCTCAGACCCCAAAAGCTGGTGGGTCTCCTCAGCATGTTGGGAGCTCAGGTGCCAGGGCCCGGCATGGAGGAAAGCCAAGGGCACGGGTGGGGATCATGGCAGTGCTCACAGGGAGGGGTTCCCAGGGCCATTGCCCCATGCACACAGCGCGGTGCCTGCAGAAGGGGCTGTCCTGCTCCCCTGGACATCGACCTGCTGCTCCCCAGCAGGGCTGGGACAGACATGGGAGAGCTGGATCAAGTAGCAGAAGCAGCTGTGAGGGACTGGAGCTCCAGAAAATCCATATGGCACAAGTTTGCCAAGAGAGCAAACGTCCCCATGCAGGTCTTGTCCTCACCTGGGAAGGAGCAGCACTGCTGGAGCAGCACCAGCCCAACGCCAGCCAGGGGATATTTGGAAGGGAAGACATCTCCAGTTTCTGAAACATCCTTGTGCAAAACAGTTGTGTATGTCTCTGTCTCTGAAACTGTGCCCTTGCTCCACCGGGAATTGGACAGACAGGAGCTCAGATCCAGGGCTCACATCAAGGGAAGGGGTATGTTTACTTGCTAGAAGCACTGGCAATGTCATATAAGCCTTCCCACTTCATTTCAGTTTATTTAACATTTAATAAAATCCGTCTGGAGTCTGTGCAAATTTTTCTCTGTAAAGCACGGATTTTTGAGCAAATTTTCCATTCACAGCTGTTTACTTGGTGTTTAGCACACCAGACCGAAGAGGTTAAAGTTGAATGTGTCAGAACGATAATGCAGAGTTCTTCCGCTAAACTCCTTTGAACAAGAGTCTTGACAACTCCTTTCTCCCCACAAAAGCTTGCTTCTTCACAAATGTAGAACAAATAGCTTTTCTTCAGAGGGCAAAGTATGAAAAGCCTTAGAAAAGCTAAAGGGAGTGCAGCGCTCTGTGTGTTCGTAACCTCACATGAGAAGAGAGAAAGGGTTTGAGTTAGAAGTTGGTGTGAAGATCAGCACACCTCTGTGTTGGTGGTAGCCCAGGACCCCCTAAACCAGGGCGAGCATCTTCAGTCATGAGAACGTGATGACTAAACTGATTTGTAGCTTTGCTCGCTTGTTGGTCTTTCCAGCTTTCCGCCAGGCACAGCTTGGGCTAAACCTGGAACTCACCTCAAATCTGAAAACACAACAGATGTGTTTCTTTGAGCTTTGTGACCTGACCAGTCAGAGAGCACTGGCCAGTGGGGTGGTGCTGCCCACGGCCACCAAGCATCAGCGCTGGTGGTCCTGGCTTCACCCTTGCCGAAGGCTTTCCTCTATGAACAGCGGGAAGGGGAAGCTGAAGGATCTCTGGAAAGTTGCCATCAGCAAAAAAAAGGTCAAACTTGCCACCAATGGTGAGGGACACCTTCCCCTCCCACACAACTTCTGCACCACGGTGGGTCTCGTGGTTATTCGCTGATGGAGCTGTTGTATGGAGCTTCCTTGGAGAACCTGGAGAACACCTACTACACCTCTGGGTGGCCACAGGAGTGGGGCCAGCCATCGCCTTCTGCTCAGCTCACATGCAGCTGCGGGTTTGAGCACTCCCAGAAATTTACTGAAACAACACCAAACACCCTCCATGAAAATACATTTTTCAAAGCACTATCAGCTTGTTTAAACACATGATAAATCTGAGCAAAATGTTGTTCCTATTGAGACAAGCTGAGGAGAACCATAAACTTCAAGAGGCAACTTGTGAGATCGCACAAGTGGACAGGACACAGGCGGGACCCTCATATTTCATCATCCCCAGCCTCTCCAGCAGCCGCTGCCAAGAGCCACATCTGAACACTGAAAACACCAAGTCAGGCTTGCCAGCACTTGCCAGGGCCACACAAGTGTTCAGAGCTCCAGAGGACTTTGGCCCTCAGAGCCTCAGATGTGTGCTTGGACTTTTTTTTTTTTTTTTTTAAGACACAATGTTTAAATTTAATTTTATCATTTAATGCAAATATGTGCTATGGGCAAGCTATCCTTATGGAGCTGCAGTACGGGAAACAAGGAGCTCTGTGGATGCTGAGCACTGTGGATGGGCAGCTGAGCATCATTGACCACGCTTTTCACAGAGGAGGGGAAAAAGCACAAGTTAAAAAAACCCATCTGGTTTAGAGAGAATGCTGTTCCCCTTCAGTGATCAAAGCAAGGGCCAGACTTGTTAAAGCACTCTGAACTGATCCCTTGGGTACCCTGTAAGGTCTCACAGAAAAGGGGGGCACCCGAAGTCATCCCCCACTGCCATGGCCAGATCCCCCTTCTTCAGAGGGGAATGTTTTAACCATTTCATTCAGAGTTCAGATCCTCCAGCTTGCAACAAGCATTGAAGGAACAAGTCTAAGGAGAGGGGATGACTGTTCTCCTCACTCACACTTGCTATAAAACTTAAAGAAATGAACTGAAAAGTAACCAGCTAAGCCCAACTCCCACATCTCCTACGCGGGCAGCATCTCTGCGGTGCAGGGTTGTCTATAGCAAGCTCTGCAGAGACAGACTGACAGATGGACTCCGCAGGCTCCCATGCCACAGAGCCGAGCTTTCCATCGCCTGCCCAAAGCATCGCCTGTCACCAATGGGGACATCCCCTGGGCGGAACTAGGTGTTGATGCAGACACTCTGCTGGGCAGGGCAGGTAAAAAAATGGTGAAATAATAAATAAATAAAAAAACCCACCTGCTTGAACCCAGAGGCAAGCAGGCTGCGATAGCACCATGCCAGTATAAACTGGAGTCAGTAAAGTTTTGCTGATTTTGTCATCATTATCAAATCATAAAAAATGAAAATATCTGAAAGATAACTCGTGCATGCTTGGGGACATTGTGCACACACAGGTTTTTGCATTTGTCTTTTTCCAGCCGATATTTACTTCTACATACTTGACCATGGGTCAGCATTAGCGATGCGCATTTGATGTCCTGTTCAGGAGCGCCAACACCCCTCTTCAGGCACACAGGCACCCCCACACAGACGCTCCCCACCTGAGCTGAACATCACCTGCCAACGATGAGATCATCTGGATCCTGCTCTGCAGCTCTCAAGCTTGGGATGAGCACAGAGATTAATTCCCTCAATTTATGATGGACCAATAAGAAAAAACACCTACCCAATTTGGAAAATAAATTTCCACGTATGCAAGTTTTCCAGATTAAAAAAAAAAAAGAATTTTCTAATACATGTCACTTCTCTCTGTGGCTGCATTTCACAGAGGAACATTTTCAAAACAGCTTTGACTTTTATTAGAGGACAAACATTATGAATACTGTTTTTTAATAATATTTTAAAAATTAATCAGCTGTTCCATCTCCAGTCTCAGTCTGTATCTTCAGAAGGGAATCTATAAATACCTTCAGAAAATTACTTTGGGAACCAAGAACTGAGGATTGATTTGAAACAAATGTTTTATACACTCGGGGAAAATTAAAATCCTAGGCTTATAAGGTATTTCACATTGGAAGGGACTTCAGGAGGTCTCCAGTCCAACCACTTAAAGCAGGGTGCTCAGAGATGTTCAGAACTTTACCCAGTTTGGTCTTGACAGCCTCCAAGGATGGAGACTGCACATCATCTCCAGACAGGGAGAAAGGTTTTCCTTATGCCCAGCCTTTTGATTCAACTCACACCCTCCCATGTCCTGTCATCCCTCCCCCATACTGCTGTGAAGAACCCAGCTCTGACCACCCCCTCTTGGTGAGATCACCAAAGCCACCCCTGCTCCAAGCTCAACAAACCCCACTTCTTCAGCACCCCCAGGCATGGCCAGTTCTCTGGCCCCTGCCCATCCTTGGGGCCTCCACTGGACTCACACCAGTATACTCCCATCTTGCTTGTACTGGGGGGCCCAAAACTGGAGGTGGTGCTCCAGAAGCGGTCTGAAAAAGGGGGGTAATCACCTCCCTCCATCCCTGGCCGTGCTCCTCTTAACACACACCAGGATGCCCCTGGCCTTCCTTTCTCAGCTCACTTTAATCAAATTACACATATACAATGTCTTTATCTGATATGAAGCCGTTCTCATCCCCTTGTCCACTGCAACACGAGATGTTGTGTTGCCAGCTGATATACTTTGAATTCTGCCAGGTGAGGACTACGAGACACAGCTCGCAGGTGCTGAGCACTAGGCTCAGCTCTGTTTCTGTTCCTGCACGTAGGGACCCGCTCCAGCCACCAGAGCCTCACTGATGTTGCAACATCTACAAGAAGTTACAGCACAACCCCTCTGCATCATAAACTGCAAATATTAAACAGAGCATGAACTTTGAGGCTGAAACCTGGGCCCTGAAAAACAGAATAAATCCCAGCAGCCTGTGCTAATTCTGTTTGCTTCAGCAGCTCTGCTTTGGAGAAAACGTTCCCTGCGATGGATGGGAGCCTGGAGCTGGGCTGCAGCCCTGAGCTATGATATCAGAAAATGTCTGGACATTGCCATTCCCATTAGCTTCTCTTCTTTGTTCTATATTTAGAAAATTGATCTTACAAAACCTGTAAATTTTGTATTAGCTCTTTCTCTAGAAGAACAAGACAGAGGCATTTATGCGTACCCACATCTAATCCCC
>NW_009259308.1:2851070-2870426 GCF_000687185.1 Egretta garzetta
TCTTGGAACATCTCTCAGCACACCCAAAAGCCTTCCCTTGCACTCATGCAGTACTTGAGGAGGAGAGAGACCAGACATGCGGGCTAAAATCAGAGAAGCAGAACAAATTTATGGGCTCTGGGGCTGCTCTGAAGCCCATCACACTCTGCCGCTTCCCCAGTGTCGCGGATGGAGTGAGAAGGAGGCAAAAATAATACAATTTATTGGTGTAAAACGGGGAGTTAACAAAGTTCAGTGGTAAATGCGACAACGGTTTATAAGAGTCGATGGCAAGGTACACTTAGTTATTTACTGCACAGAGGACAGGGTCAGACAAAGCTGTCAGGGAGACCCTCCCGTTGAGCCATGAGGTTCAGAAAAGGTCCCCTTGCTTTCTAAAACCCTTCCTCAGAGAGCAGTCTAGGTGTGGCTGGATCCAATCCTAGTCCCAGACTCGGTCAATGGTTTATGTCTAAAGGTTTATAAATGTGAAATCAATCCTTTATGTCATTTAGCTAAGGTTTCAGTTTAGCATGCTGTTAGCCACTTACCGAGAATCTGCTGCAGCAAGGAATCTCAGCCTCAAGGAGTTACCTGGAGAGGTGTCCCTGCTCAAGGGGAGATCCTGGTGTGCAGGCTGCTGCTGTGCAGGAGAGCTCCAAGGGCTCTTGGGACGCTATTGATGGGGGTCAGATAATTGGCTCACAGTCACATTTGCATACTGACCACTGTGCTTAGGTGGGCACATTCCACAGTAGCCCTTGGCTATTGCATTGTTATCTGTCTCCCCCACATCCAGTGGGTGCACCCTTCACGACCAGACACATCTATCACCACCACCACAGGTGGTTATCACTTGAATGAGGTCAAGGGAGGGAGAGTTGGAGGGGCAGGGGGGAGCACACCGCCACACCCGGGGCATGGGGGAAGCTGCTCCTGCACAATTTATCTTGGTAGATAAGAGAGTGAAAAGAAGGAACACTGAGTAGAGAGAAGCGGGATACGAGCCCTCCCCAGCATCACAGCAAATGCTGATCGTCGGTATCTCACCGAAGCAGGATGTCTAAAATCATAGAATCATTTAGGTTGAAAAGACCTTTAAGATCATCAAGTCCAACCGCTAAGCTAACCCTGCCATCCCATCACTAAACCATGTCCCTAAGCACCTCTTAAATGCCTCCAGGGATGGTGACTCGACATCTTCCCTGTGCAGCCCGTTCCAATGCTTGACAAATCCTCACCCCATCACTGCCACAGCAGAGGTGGTAGATGCTGCACGCAGCAGAGGTGGAGGAGAAGCATCTCCAGTGCTACCTCGTGGCTGGCAGATGAAAAGCAAGAGCAAGTCAAGGCTTAGGAAATGGAGAGGTGAAAATGGGTAGGCTCAACCCACACTCTCTGAATCCACCTTCTTGGTTTTCCTCTCTCTTTTCTTCCCCCCTACCTTGTAATCCCAGGGGTGTTTCAGATAGTGACTTTGTGTTTGGGTCTTTAAAGGCAAAGCATCATCAGCGAGCGATGTATCTAGAGCTCCAGACATCTCCTGAGCCAGCCCATGCTCAGCATCTGTGCAGCAGCGGGCGGCCCTGATGCAGAGCCCCATTCCTGCAGGAGGAAACTTATTCTCAAATTAGGAGTGGGGACCTGGCTCCTTACCAGTCAGCAGGCAGGTGAAGGTGTCCTGGTTTTGGCTGGGATAGTGTTAATTTTCTTCCTAGTAGCTGGTATAGTGCTGTGTTTTGGATTTAGTATGAGAATAATGTTGAAAACTCACTGATGTTTTAGTTGTTGCTAAGTAGTGCTTACACTAAGTCAAGGACTTTTCAGCTTCCCATGCTCTACTGACTGAAGCTGGGAGGGGACACAGCTGGGACAGCTGACCCAAACTGGCCAAAGTGATATTCCATACCATATGACATCATGCTCAGTATATAAACTGGGGGAAAGCTGGCTGGGGTGCCGCTGCTCGGGAACCAGCTGGGCATCAGTCAGTGGGTGGTGAGCAATTACATTGTGCATCACTTATTTTGTATATTCTTTTATCATCATCATTGTCATCGTCATCTTATTATTATCCCTTCCTTTTATGTCCTATTAAACTGTCTTTATCTCAACTCATGAATCCTGTCTTTTTTTCCTTTCCCAATTCTCTCCCCCATGGAGGGGGGCAAGCAAATGGCTGCATGGTGTTTAGCTGCCTGACAGGTTAAACCACCACAGAACGGAAAAGCATCCTGCTGGATGTCAGGAAAAGGCATACCTAAGAATGAAAAAGTACTAATTTATTTTTTTTGAAACAGCATATTAACTGAAACCATAGTAAGTTAGCTTCTCTCTTATTTTATGCCAAATCTGGTATAAAGTTATGACTATGCTATTGTGGTACATCTGACCAACATGCTTCACACCACATCCTTCCTCACCCAGTTGTTAAAGCTGAATTATTTTTGTGCCATCCCTTCAAAGAGTACCAGGAACAGAAATTCTCAGCACAAAGCTATTGCACATGACTCTGGCTCTGCTGCCAATTTTTGGGCTCCCCCGCCCCAAGCACAGTTTTTCTGGGTTCAGTTGTGTTTCAGATACACGCTTCACCATTAAGTAAAGGAGACAACGATGGAAACATGTTTCAGGACAAAGCTATTCTCTCCTCATTTGTAAATAACACGCAGTTTCTTTATTTAATTTGTATTAATAGAGGCTAAGGGAGTTGGGGTTGTTCAGCCTGGAGGAGAGAAGGCTCCAGGGAGACCTTATAGCAGCCTTCAGTACCTGAAGGGGGCCTACAAGAAAGCTGGAGAGGGACTTTTTACAAGGACATATAGGGATAGGACAAGGGGTAATGGCCTTAAACTGAAAGAGGGTAGATATAGGTTAGCTATAAGGAAAAAATTCTTCACTATGAGCGTGGTGAGGCACCAGAACAGGTTGCCCAGAGAAGTTGTGGCTGTCCCATCCCTGGAAATGTTTAAGGCCAGGTTGGATGGGGCTTTGAGCAACGTGGTCTGGGGGAAGGTGTCCCTGCCCATGGCAGGGGGGGTGGAACTAAATGATCTTTTACGGTCCCTTCCAACCTAAGCCATTCTATGATTCTGTGAATCTATGATTCTATTATTAACATATATATTTTTGGTTTATGCAGTTATCTGTTTCTAGCAGCAAATTCATTTCCTTGGTTACCCCTAGACTACCAGCAGCGGGTAAGTATCTTGTGATTCTACAAACTGAGTATCTTTTAGACGTTCCAAATTTTATTTTTTCCCATGAAAAATAACAAGCACATTTCATTGCAAAAGAGGGGTGTTGTTACTGTAGCCTATGCAAAAATATTCCACAGCCATATCAGATTCCCGTCAGTTTTGCAAAAAAAACCAATTTCACCCAAATAACAGTGTAAGGAAAATGTTCTTTCACATCAGACAGAACAAATGAGAAAACCTGCCAGCCTGAAAGTAAGCAAACAGCAGTTGCAAACGATAAGCAATTAAGTTGTGCAGCTGACATCCATGGCCTCACCCTGTGCGGTACATTTGAACATGCAGCAGGAGAACCTGATCCTTCTCCAGCCGGCGGCAAAGCTCCCTGCAGCTGGAACACAAGCAGAGCTGCAGCACAGTGGCTGGGATGCATCTGCACCGGGGAGCAGTGCTGCCCAGCCCCACACCTCCAGCAAGGGCCATGCCTCCTTCCTGGCATGTGGGGCACAGTTAGTCACCCAAACTTGCCTGCATGCGTGACCCGGGGTGTTACCGGGGACCGCCAGGCTCCCCCAGCAGCCCCTGCCTCCAGCCAGCTGGCAGCAGCAGCAGCAGCGGGCTCTGGCCTGCACGTTACCCCACCTCGCAGCTCTGCTGCAGCCCTGGCTTCCCCAAAACAATTTGCACGCACAGCTGGGTGCCCTGGGAAGCCAGCAGAACCGCTTGGGCACCGCAGCCTCCACTGCACCCCTGCTATTGCCACCCCTGGAGATTCACCCCCAAAACAGGTCCCTTTCAGAAGCAAGAAGACCCATTTGTCACACACAAGTTTGATGGGAGTTGGTTTCACCCCAGCAGCATGCCTTGCTTTTCCAAAAACACAGCCTGCAAAGGCTGAATTATCTCCCCTTCACCCCCAGGAGTCTGGCAGGGCTGCCTGCGCCAAGCTGAGAGAGGGCACACCAAGCGCAGGAGGGTGGCCCTGTGCCACGGCACCCCAGCCACGCCAAAAAACATGGAACAAGGGATCTGAACAATGTACCACGTGAGGTCAGGGGAGCCCTGCTCAGAGTAAAAAGGGCCCCCAGTTTTTCTTTACTGAAAAACAGCTCTCCGGACATAGCAGGGCTCTGCATTTACTGTGACTGCATTGTTTTCCCTGCAAACTGAGGGACGATCTGACAAGAAGAGGGTTTGTCCCCAGTCTGGGCACCAACAGGACTTATAACAACTGCGGACCGGTTCAAACACAACTCCTGCCTGCAGCCAAGTGGTTTATGCTCTGACACAAGCCTGGAAAAACAATCTGCCTTCTGAGCCATGAGACACCGTTTAAAAGTATAGGTTATTGAATTGCATCTTTAATGACTAAGTCCAGAGGCCCAACACTAACTTTTTTTTTTTGTTTTAAAGACTAAACCAGAGAAGAAGACAAATTGCAGTGCTTTGGTGCTTTTTTTTTTAATAGGGCAGGGAGCCGTGAGAGTAACACAGCCAACGAATCACGAGACGTACTTGGCACTCACGGTCAGTAGCTACAGAGGAGGCTGGAGCATCCCTGCACAGCCGGAGGGCAGCAAGGATCACTGCTGCTCCCCAGGGCTGCCCCGCTCCCCCCAGACCTTTATGAACCTCACTCCAGTACCCCAGCATCCCACCTCCGCAGCGTCCCACCTCCGCAGCATCCCACCTCCCCAGCACCACGGATCCAGGCCTGCCCTTTGCTGTGGGCTCAGGAGACCACCTCTCATCCACCCCAGCACCACCAAAACTGTGGCAGGGCTTTGTTTGTGGTCTGTGTTCCCCGTTAAAGAGAAATGGGGGTTAAATTCAATGAGTCCACTGGTGGATCACAAGTATTGCCAAACAAGACTAATTCAGTTTGTTAAACAAATCCAGCTGAAGATGTGCCAATATTTATTCACTATTGATAAAATAAATGTTTTAAAGTGAAAAGTACATTTATGCAATTGCTTATGGAGACATTTTAATCAAAACGCTGGAGCAGGTCCCCAGGCAGGCTGTGACGTCCCCACTGCTGGGAATGCTCAAACCTGCCTGGCAGTCCCGCTCCAGGAGACCCTGCTGGGACGGGGCTGGACCCAGGGGTCTCCAGAGGCCCCTGCCCACCCCAGCTCTCCTGAGGTTCTTTTTCCTTCACTACCTTGATGGCACGCGGCAGCCGTGCCCGCAGCAGCCCCATCCCCCTTACAGGGCAGGTTTCTCCTGAGCCCATCAGCTGTCCCCAGCCAGCCAGTGCCACAGCCAAAATGCTCTGCTGTGTGAGCCAAAAGCGGTACCCCTAAACCCACCGCAAAGCTCCTCAACAGAAGTGACGGGCATCCGTGCTTTGGAAGTGCAGGCACAGATTTTCCAACTCAGCTAAGGAAATCCCAGAGGATATCCCACCTCCCCTGTAGATGTTCAGAGCCGAAGTTTTTATACTGTAAAAAGTGGAAGCTTTCGTATGCCCTAAGTAATGAGTAAATTGGGAAGCGAGTGGCTGTGGCATCAGAGTCCAGCCTGGTTGCAAAGCGCATCTGAAATGTAAGCTTTCGGCATGTACCCAGGCCTCTGGGAGAGTTTTGCAGGGGTATGGAAACGATATAAATTAGAGACATGAAACAGCTCTTTAAATGCAGATAATCTGATGAATAATAGCCCCTTGGAGGAGTATAAAATAGCAGTAATTCATAGTAGTGAAAATTATTTTCTGTTAAAGGGAGGTGCAGTAAGGAATGTAACACAGCCAGGGAAAAACACAACATAAAATACAGCCTAAGCCATAACAAGTCAGTGCATACCCCGCCCCCGAAATTGTTCAGCACCTTTTTTCTGCTCCATTCCTAAACACAGCTCCATGTGCCTCTTTCCTGTGGTGTCCAGGGGTGCCGGGGCTGTTTCACCGCAGCATTGCCAGGGTGCAGGGGCAGATTCCCAGTATTTCAGTGGGACTGCAGCGCGTGTGAGGGCAACACTTTGGCTGCTCCATGTGAGTACAGCCGGATCCAGAAGATCCTGAGCAGGATGATACCCAAAAACCTCATTCACTGATCTTTTCAACTCGAACCAGGCATATTACAAAGGCAAGTTTTAAATAATTGCTTTGCTTCGGCAGCCACAGGGGCAGCACTTTACACTAGTTTTGATGCACATGCCATGCCAAATTTAACTACATTGTCTTAGCTGGAATATATGAAGATAAGCAGGCAGGCAATAAATATACGTTATTGCTCTACGAAACAAGACAAATGTCTCTAGGAATATATACACAGCCTTTAACAAAAGTTAGCATCCACCCCGTCTGAAGCATGAAGTAATTATTTCGTGCATGTCAAGAATGCCTCTCTCTTTATTCCATCTATTTTATCCTTCTTCTCCGACCACTATTTTTATATCTCCTAATGATCATTTGAAAATAGGAGTTTGGGTTAGAAATGAGAAGAATTTTCAACACAGCAACAAGGAAAGGTATAGGATAAACATGCTGCTCTGTGGAGATTAAGCGTGGAGGACTGTCTAGACAACTAAATTCCTATGGATTTCATTTATCAGGTCTGCCATGCCAAGATCCCTTTTGTTTCCAAACAAGGTCTGGCAAAACCTTCACCCCACTGCAGCGCCAGGCCTTTCGCTTCAGCTCTGCAGCCCCGCAGCCTCAGATGCTCAGTGAGTGGGATCCTCTCATCCTCCACCTCAGAAAGCTGCCAGGCAGGGTTTAGGGTAACCCCTCCAAGTGCTGATACCCGCCGTGCTCTGCAGCATCCCTGCCTCACAGCGTTCGTTCGTTCGTTCGTTCACCGTCCACTGAAACCAGAGGCTTGTTTGCTCTGACCTGTGAGGACACATGTGGGGTTCATCGCAGCAGCAGTCCTTCCCAGGAAACGACATTTCGCTGATCTCCGCTTGTAGCTCCTCAGAGTGTGTTTCCGTTGTAGCACATAAACTTCTTTCTTTCTCATTTCTGTAGAATAATTGAGGAGGCTGTTGCTTCGAGCCACAGTGCTCAAAAGATTAACAAAAGCCCATGACTTGTATGCAGCCTTATGTCCCTCACATTACCCAATTTCAAGAGTTGCACAAAGTCAGCTCAGCCTTTTGTAAAGCTGAGTAATAATATGGTATTCATAAGTTCATCATATTTATTTAAACTTTTCAATGAAGGAATCCTGGGAGTAGGGTTATGGTAACCGCCCTCCCCCCCCTCCCTCCCAGCTCAGGGTGCCAGCCTGGGCGAAGGGGAGGTGGCATTGGGTCTGGCTGTCCTGCTTTAACCCCAGCCTAAGCACCACCCAGCCGCTCTCTCACTCCCCCCACGGTGGGATGGGGGAGAGAATTAGAAGGGTAAAAGTGAGAAAGCTCATGGGTTGAGATAAAGGTAGTTTAATAGGGAAGGCAAAAGCCACGCACACAAGCAAAGCAAAACAAGGAATTCATTCACCACTTCCCATCGGCAGGCAGGTGCTCAGCCATCCCCAGGAAAGCAGGGCTCCATCGCATATAACAGTTACTTGGGAAGACAAACACCATCACTCCAAACGTCCCCCCACTTCCTTCTTCTTCCTCAGCTTTATATGCTGAGTATGGTGTCATATGGTGTGGAATAGCCCTCTGGTCTGTTGGGGTCAGCTGTCCTGGCTGTGCCCCCTCCCAACTTCTTGTGCCCTCCAGCCTGCTTGCTGGTGGGGTGGGGTGAGGAGCAGAAAAGGCCTTGGCTCTGCATAAGCCCTGCTCAGCAGTAACCAAAACATCCCTGTGTTATCAACACTTTTTTCAGCACAAATCCAACACACAGCCCCATGCTGGCTACTATGAGGAAAATTAACTCTATCCCAGCCAAAACCCGCACACTGGTTTTGCAGAAATGTCCAAAGATGCTGGCATGACAGCTTAATGCCCTGACCTAATGCACGCAGGGTTTTCTAGCTGCAAAGCAAGTCTGAAATACTGAAGTCCCTCAATTTGCCTTTGGCAGACCCCCAGCGTGCACACCGGAGCACACAGGCAGCCTCTTCGCCGACAGAGCGTGTACCCACATGGAGCAGGTTACAGCATCACGAACCCTGTGCTGTATTCAGCAGTGGAAACCTCAGAAAAGTGTTGGGAAAATAAGGATTTGACTCCGAATCTTGTCTGTTAAAAAGTATTGCTAGTCTTCAGTACTAGGGGTCACTCAGGACTCAATCAACAAGTCCATAAAGAATTAGTAACGAATTAACTAGTTCCTCATTTGCCTGTAAGACAAGGATGTTTACAGAGATACAGATGATTTACTGGGCCATGACAGTATCCCACCTTTTTAGTGAGCAGCTACTTAATGACTCTTTATGGTCTGCTTGTAAAAGCCATGAAAGCAGTAATCCTGTAGCACTACAAGAACAGTACTGCTGCTGTAGTCTCAGGGATGATCTTGGTGCTTCCCCTCCTATCTACAGAAGTCAATGCAAAAAAGACTGATTGAGGAAAGAAAAAGATCAAGCAAAGGGAAAACCCCACTGGTAGTTGCACTAAAAAAATTACTCACACACAAACCAAACAAAAAAAAAAAAAATTGTATTGGACCTGAAAGAGAAGCTGGACAAACCAAAGTCACCTAAAAATTATTTTTCCACATATACCATTAGCAAAAATTGCTACCGTTTGTACAGACGCACTGGAGCAGGAGGATACAGGAGCATCTTTGTACCTACAGCAGCCAGCCAGATTGGTAGCCTGAACTCCCTGCGTTAGCTGGAGCAGCTGCACATGGCCACACGGACATGGGAATCCAGAGCAGCCACTTAAATTAAATATGTGGGGTTTTATGCAAATGGAGAAAGGAAGGAAAATGTCCTTTTTCTTCTCCCAAACTAAATTAACTTAAAATAAACACAACTAAAGTGTCTCCCAAGGATTTCAGAGAAGAGCTGAGTAAGCACCTTTTCAATATTAACATAAAAAGTGCAAAACATCACAAACCATCCTGAGAGAATTTCTGCCGTGAGGGGCTTGACTCCATCAGCTCCCTCTGCTCATCCCTGCCGGTTTGCATGCCACCAACACCTCCAGCTTGCTGCTTTAATGCAGAACTACCTGGTCCTGCAGCTTAGCTCTGAAGGGACAGGCTCTGAAAAACCCACAGCGATCACGGCTGCATTTTGGGTACATCCCTGGGGTCCTCCATGCCGCAGGAGGAATTCACATCCAGACTTTTCCACACCGCTTCTCACCTCTTCCTTTTGCACTCCCAGTGCCCGCTGACTGCAGGACCACTGCAAACCTCTTCTCACATCCAACATCTGAAATTCCTTCCCGCAGTCAACATCTCTGGAATAAAATCTTCCTGCTATAGCAACAAAGACAGATAAACAGATTATCCCATCTTGAAGCAAGCTATATATCATCCAAATTCTGCTGCGGTACTCCTTCCTCTGGGGTCCCTGCTCTCCCCACTTCCTCTAAAAGAGATGGGCTCCTGTGCTTCCAGCTGCAGGGGCAGAAGGAGTTGAGAGATGACCACTTGGCTGCATGATGAATATCATTCATGTCTACCATTGTTTTGCTTTTAACAACTTTGAACTTGAACATAGCTTTCACACTAAAATGTCAAGTAATCCTCCCGACTCCAGCCTGCCAGCTTTGCAACACGCCTGCTTGCTGCCAAATCGCAGGATCGCTGCCTTGCTCTCTCTGCACGGTCACGTGCAGCTAATGCCAACTGTCCATGACAATTAATATCTTCATTAGTTGCCATGTAGGTTTTTGATGCAGCAGAGATACAGAGAAGGAGAGTCAAGTCATATGCCTGTAGATAATCTGCACAGGGGAGCAGGAACATCCTGTTTTCACTATTATGAGATGATAACATTAAACAGGACTTAATTATGTCCTCATTAGTTATGGTCATACATGTTTATCTGAGGGATTAAATATCTCTATTCAAACCACAGAACTAGACCTAGCCTAAAAAAAACCCCAAAGGACAGTCTTTCCCTCTGAAAATAAAAAGTTTTCCCTCTGAAAAGTGCCGAAGAGTTAATAAAATCCACTAATAACCAAATAAGCAAGTAACCATACAAGCAAAACTACAGACAGGACCTCAAGTGCCATGGCTGTGGCACAGTGGAGATGACTGGGACATGACGGCACTTTCTTCCCAGCCAGACATGGGGAGGATTGGCTGGGCAAAGGAAGGAGCCTCTGGAGATGGAGCCCCTGGAGAAGGAGGTCCCACCAGTGGAGCATCCCCCTGTGCAAGGGTTGCCCCAAGGTAAGCACTCCAAGCATCCCCAAAACCTGCCTCTGCCCCAGGTAAAGGGTTTGTCAGCAGGAAGGACAGGCGCCCACTTGCCTGGGCAGGCGAGGGGTGGTCCTGCTCCTGGGAGGACCAGGGTGCTTCAGTGGAGCTGGATGTCAGCTGCTTCTGCTACCACGGCATTGTACAATAACAGATTTGATAGTTCCTCTTCCAGAAAACATGGCAGGGGCTGAGGGGCGTTTGTGTGGGATGCTGGGCCAGCCCCAACCCAGTCGAGGCGTCAGTTGAGCCGTTGGCAGGGGTGCCATCACTGTGGGCTTCTGCTTGCTGCCAGGGTGAATGCTCTCCACTGCTTCCCCTAACCCATTTGCTCCCGTCTGCTGGACCTTCATCAGGAGGAAGGAGTAAAGCCAAAAGGAGGAGAAAAACAACTGTCACAGGAGGATAAATCAAGACGGCAGAAGGTCTGAAGACTGCCTTCAGCCTGAGCTCATCCTCTGTGCAGCCCAGCTGCTGACCTCACCAAGGCCAGTAGTAACCGTGGCTGATGGATGTGCAGCCAGGGAGGCTTTGAGCCAGGTAGGCTCGGGCTGTGCACAGAGCCACTGGCCTTACTCCCGTTTTCCCCTGATGTTCCTTTTTCTGTTACTTCATCCATCCACGAGCAGCTGCTAGGCTTGCGATCTGGGTGGAGGGCTCTGCAGGTCCCTGTCAGACTCACTCGACTGCTCATGAGTAGGGAACGGCACTGTAAGGGCAGTTGCACCCACCACCTGAAATGGTGGCTCTCTTCAGAACCTGAAATATTATTTATTTTCTGATCTGTCTTTTTTTAATGGAGGAGGAAAGCTTCGCTACTTTCCTCCTCATTTATTGTGGGCATTAATTTAAACATTGTTTCCTCTTAAATTCAATCTAATCAAATTAATATCAGCATTGTACTGAGCCAGGCTAATCTAATTAGTGTCGATATTTAATATATTTTCTGAAAGTTGTGCTGAGAATGAGCTTCTTGCTTTCCATCATTGAGTCTGGAAAGAAGAAATGACATTTTCTTCCAGTTCAGGAATCCGTACCAAGTACAAATAAGGAAAGGCCTGGGGCTGCCCTGGCTCCTCCTGCACCCCGTCTGGGTGCATAAGCGATGCTGCGGGAGCTGCGAGGGATCGGCTGCCCAGGCAGGGCAGGTGAGCATTCCTGGAAACCAGCAAAGGTAACACGGAACTAAGCCGCTCGCACCCAGCTCAGTCCGCACTAAAGTCTCACTGTCAGAAACAAAATGTTCATGTTAAACCTTTGGCTGAGGTGGCAGGACTTCCCCCCATGATATTCCCAGCGGGGTCTCCCTGGGGGACAGGCACCTCTGGGGAGCTCATGGCAATGGGACCCTGCCATGGCACAGCATCCACTGCGCTGTAATTTTCCCACAGAGCTACCCTGCTCTGCACCAGGGAGGGAGGACCTGAGGGGGATGATTCCCCTTTCTGGGCACCCGGGCACCGGGCTCGGCGAGCACGGTCAGAGGCACCCAAACGCATCCATCAGACACAGGGGGAAAAGCTGACAGGAGAGACTGATATGCAAACCTCAAGTGTCCCTCCCTCAACACTTCCCAGCCATCTGCTCCAGCAGGGAGGTTGAGAGCCTGATGGCTCATTAACAAGGCAAAAAGTCGTTGGAACCCCTTTTGTTAGTGTTAGCTGATTGCAAAAATGCTGGGTTAGCAAGCTGCATGAGTTACAATACACAATAGTCACGGAAAAGTAAATAAAATAAATCCAAGATTCCTACATGCAGCTGTCATGATGAACACAAAGAGCTCAGCATTAAGTGCTATAAAAGGAGTTTCATCCTTGATGACTGCAAGAGTTATGGTCCACGCATCAAACCGGTCTGACAAGTAATAAAATCTGAACTGAACCGTTACTCAACTGGGCAGAAAAAATTACTCACTGGTGATACGAAAGGAGCAGGCATGCAACCATCGGAGATCAGAGGAAGGGGTTTAGAGCAGAATTGCAACATATCTTGGTTCTAGTAACAGCAGCAAGTTAAATGTGATGTGGTATTATTCAGGACGTAATTCCCTTTTTGTTTTGGACCAAGCAGCAAATAAATAATCTCGTTTCACATCAAGACCTTTCCACCCCTACACGTGCCCCCGGTGAGAAGGAGAGATGCTTGGAGTGGGAGGTCTGATGGGTGAGGTCCGGTCACTCCTGCTCAAAATCAGGAGCCCCATCACACAGCTCCCGCTGCCCTGCAGCGTGCGCGCCACAAGCAGCTGCTCCTGCCGGCTGGTTTGAGCTCTAGGAAGATGTCAAAATCTGCAGGAAACCTTCTGACAAGCTTTCACAGCCAGATACAAAGAAGCGGTGGATGTTCTGGAGTTACATAAATATTTTTCTTATATGGTTAAACACAACCGTTTTATCCTTCCTCAGCACTGCAATAAAAAGCACATTTTAAATAAACAGGGTTTCAAATGGATGATTTGATTTTGCAGGCTTCGTGCTTTTTTTCATTCACTGGAATATGTTCTGGCTGTAACTACTACAGGTGAGACACACACACACCCCCACCCCAGTTTGGCTAGGTACCTCTGGAAAAATGCGTCATGTTTTTCCAAACCCTTTGATTCGGAGTTACCTTTTGGGTTAAACTATAAAAATAACCCTTTGCAAAAAAAAGACAACTTTGAAACCTCTCGCTCCATGTTTTTTCCTGGTCCACGTGGCTAAATACTGGGAGTCCCACCTGGTGCACAGCTGCCACCCCTGGCTGCGGGGTCAGCCCCGGCCGGGAGCCTGGCAGGGATCCCCCACACCGCTTGCTCCAACATCCCCGTGATTCAGGCACGGAGCCTCCTCCTCATGGCCTTGGCAGTTTGACATTAATGGAGAAGATTAAATTACAGAGAGTAAATTGGTTACTTGAGGTAATGGACTTCTTTTTTTTTCCACTAAGGAGACATTCACAAACTGCTGCAGATTTCTGAAAGTCTATTTATTTTCAGTAAGCAGCTGCAAAATAATTTGCAAACAAATTTCAGCCCTGTGTATGTTTGCAGGCTGTTCAGCGCTTTTTCGGTGAGGCGGTTTCGCGTTGATCCAACATACTGTGCACTGCTCTGGTCGCACTGCCAAAGCGTTGCACATAATTGTAATATCATATTAATAGAGATGGTTTCATACTTGTTTAGTGAGCTCTAAACTCTCTAGCTTACACGTGAGCACAGCTGACTGTTTGTGTGCAACACGGCCACATCCCAGCATAGCAAGGATAAAAATAGTTAACGTAAATGTTCCCCAGGCCAACTAATAGGGTTACGGACAGGGGAATAAATATTATGCTCAGCCCAAGCACACTTTGCTAACCCCATGCTCCTCTTCTCTGACCAAATCCAATCAAATCTGATTAAAACAAAGTCAGCTGTTGTTGCAACACAAACTCTTGAGAGGGATCGGCTTTCTCAGCCCCTCTCCTGGAAAATTTGGGGATTCGTACCTTAGAAAGGACCGGGATTTATGCCGTTTCACATGGCTGTGTGGCAGGGGTCAGAAAAGGGCTGGCGTTGTGAAACCTTTGCAGGTCTGCAGGAGGCTTGGAATTAAAAGCTAAATAGCTTTAATAAATCTGACGAGTTGGTTTCAATTAGAAAGAAGTTATTACAATAGCCCTTATTTTCTTGTAGGACGTTTAAGCAGCCCCTATAAAAAAGATTACAAAATATTGAGCATTGCAAGGCTTCTTAAACACACTGTTTAGAATATTTGTGTTTAAAATAATTTCTGTCTAAAGCCAACGTTATTAGCATTAGACAATAGTTTCCAAATTTCAGACCACAGGTTTGAGAAGCCCTGAGACCTTCCCCAGGGGGTATCACCCATGGTCGTGGAAAACCCACCTGGGTTTGTAAAAAATATTTGCATTCCCCTGAAACACAAAGAAGAAAAAAAATCACTTCAGTATTCCTTGATTTGCTAATACTTGTCATCTCCTGCAGCCCAGACCAAGCCCAAGAGAGCTGCCAAGAACAAATAACTACCGTTTCCATAGATTAGGAGATGAATCACTCACGTTATTTTTAGCAGGTCATTAAGGGCTGGCAGCAAAATTTGCAAACTGACTTGTGGGGCTTTTGATTCGTGTTAGCATAACCTTTTAAAGAAAACATAAACTGGGATTTAGAACAAAGGAAATTGAAGGACTGGAAATAATATCTCTAAGTTTTAAAATGACAGTGAGATATTAAAATAAACAGACTTCATTTGAGCCTCCTGCTCACTCACAGCTCTCTCATTTAAACATAACGTGGCTAAACAAATACAGGGGAGAGTATAAAAGGTGATAGGATAAGGATTTCTTTCTGCCCTGCAAATATTTACGTGCCCTAGGTAGGGGTGCTGCGGCTGCTGGGAAAAGCAGGGTCCCCGGGGGGCACCACGATTGGATTGAGCAGGCATTTTCTACCCCAGCCACCTGGTTTCTGAGCAGGAAAGCTCCTTTTGGTATTAAATATCCATCTTTTACCACCTACTTCTGTTTTACTGTGCTATTGGCAGTTTGATGGAGGAAATCCAGAGAATACCCTGTGAATTGTCTGAAAACCAAATGCAACTGGAATGATCTCAGTCCCGCGGGCCTAGGGCGGGCAGAGCACCTTTCAGCTGGCCAGCTCTTCATGGCACCCACCCAAAAGACCTGGTGGGCAGGCGGATGGACCGCCGCTGGCATGCCCCCACAGGAGCCGTGCCACACCAAACACCACGGGCAGCCGAATTTCTGCCATAGCCCAAATCTGCCAGAGCAAGTCTGAGACTGGACTGGCACATAACTTCCCAAATGCGGAGGCACTTCTTGCAAACAGGATCCCAAATATGGCTTTGACGGGGTGCTAGCCATCAGCTTTCCTATAGTTCACTGTAAAATGTGCTCAATCCAAAGTGTTAACAGTGCGTTTGTTGTGCTGGTGCTTGCCAGCTCCACCGGCTGCAGATTGATGTATAGAGGCATCACCTCCAACGGTGCAACTCCGTCCATCTTACGGAGCCTTACGGATTCACTTGCCAGAATCAATGAGCCAAGGAGGCTCACAAGACTGTCGCACTCATCCTCGTTAGAGATTTAATGCCACGTTGTTTGAGATGCTGTTGGCATCCAGAGTCATTGTTAGGCGGCACAACCCGTCCATTGGGAGTCAGAGCTGCCTGCTTGTGCAGAAGAAGGGTGAGTAGAGTATGAGCAAGGAGACGCATGGCTGCTCAGGTCGGGGTTACCCCTGCAGCAAGGAGGGCCTAGTGCTGGGGTGTCCCCACAAGCAGAGCACCTCACACCATGCCTCACACCCCAAGGCCACCCTGCTGCTGGCCTGGCCACCACTGGGAGCAGCAACGTGGCCCTGGAGTTGAGGATCCCCTCAGCAGGAGTTGCTGTTGCTACCAAACCTCGAAACCTCGTGCAGGGTGGAAGTGCAGCCTGGAAAACAAGCGAGCAGGCAAAGGGGATCTGTATAAGCTGTACCGCAGGGCATTCTCGCATTTCAGGGAAAGAATGGCTATGGCTCATGGGAGGTATGAAACCCCTGCACCTCCTGGCTGGCCACCCACCCTGACCTTTTAGCAACTCCAAAATACAACTGCAAAAGGACTCTCGCTTCCTCTCCGGGCTCGGCTGCTCACAGGAGCCCTGGAAGGACTAAATCTGGCTCCAGCTTTACCAGCTCCCACAGTGGCTGTCAAATTAAAGGGCTCTGGTTCAAGCCTCAAAGGCAGAAAAGATGCTGTGCCGTGGTGCAGAGAGGTAAATGGGAGCACACGATGTGCGGGGAGATTGCAGGAGATGGGTTTTGATGAGATGAAGTTCGTGTCCTTTCTGAAGGAAAGGGGAAAATTTGGTGTCAAAAAAAATCGGCGCTCAAGAAGATGGTAAAAAGCAATGTACCTGAATATCTGAGGGCAGAGGAGAGCGGCTGCCTCATTATCTGCTTCACAGCCTCCTAATAGAAAGTCCTATCTCCTTTATTAACAGGATCAATAAAACTCATTTCTCAATAGGTAATGAAATAGTACGTGTCCACTTACAGTAATTCAGATAATTGATGAAATCAGCTCTTGTCCTCCCCTGCATGTCCCCTCATCTCTCATTATTCCATTCCCAGCGCAGGCACATCCATACGTGGATGTCTCGTGTGAACAATTCTCTGCAGAAAACAATGGAGCAGATGGCACCGTTCCCAACAGCCGGGGCAGCACTCCCTGGGAGCAGATGTGTGGCTGGACGAACACCATCCTCAGCCAGGACGGTGCCGGGTGTACAGGGACACGGAGAGCTGTTCTAACTCGGTGGATGGGGGGGACATATGAAATGCACAGTACCAGTCATCGTCTGTGCTACACATCCTGCAATGGTTTTGTTTGGATTCTTCTTTGAGGAATGGGTTTAATGTGGAGTAAATTGAATTTAACCATTGCTGTAAATGGAGGCATTTGTTTCTTTGAGTCTCAGGGGGAGTTTTCATTAATTATGCTGAGCCCAATGGCCAAGTTGGCAAGAAATTTGTTTACAAGGAAAAAAAAAAGCAAGCCAAAGATAAACTTCAGTATGGTTCTCATATACAATAGAAAAAAAACCCCCATATTTCAGCATTAGGGATTAACAGTGAATTTTGCCACCTGAAACGTATCTCTGACAATTATGGGCACTGTGGGCGAGCTGCCTGCAGGGACCAGAGGTGGGACTGGACTCTGACGGGGATGTGCTGCTGCTGCAGGACGGCAGTGCCTGACGTGGACCGGGCTCAATTCACTCCTGCTTGTGGTTCTCCCAAACCCCACCAGTATGCACCAAGGTGCAGAAGCTTTCCTCCTCCCAGGAGGCCTGCCCACAGCCTGGAGCTCCCATCCAGCTCAGTCCAGAGCCTGGGGCAGAAAAGCCCCTTTCCCAGTGAGGGGTGTCCAGTTTTTTCTATTCTCCCAAGCAATGCTGAGGTTGAACTGAGTCCCACCAAGTGCTTCGTGGTCCTCCATCTTCTGGTTTGCTTCGTCAAGAACTGGAGGTGTGAGGGCAGGGCTCCAGTGGCACCAGTTTGCTGGAAAATGCAAGGACTCCTGCCAGAGACATGCTTGGAGCTCCTGGGAAGAGCTTCAGGAGAAGCTGCTCAGATGAATCCGTGCTGGACGTAGGCAGCAGTGCTGTTAATGCAGAGCTGTCGCTGTTCGCAAAGACATCACTTCAGCTAAAGCTTCGGTGAATTATTTTCAGTGTTTAAGCCCTCATGGAAGAACTGATGTTAGGAACTGAAGCTATTTCAGAATAAGCCTTTGGAAAAGGCAACAGCACCAACGAAAACCCACGCATGAAGGAGGACGCCAGCACAATTCTCCAAGCTCAGACATTTCTGGAAGGAAGGCAGGGACTAAAGGAGAAAAGTGCTTTTCAGTGGATTTGAATTTGCTATTTAAAATCTTCTTCCTTTTAAAAAATAATTAATTTCTGTTAGGAAGGCAGTCTTCCTCCTGGGGAAACTGGTGAATCACTTTCTCTGCCCCATCTGTGGAAGCAAACGTGTGAGATGGACGACAAGAAGCGCTACGCAGAAGGAAAACACTGAACGAGCATAGGCACCTCCTGATGCTGAGAGAAAGATGCAGCTGCCTTCGTGTTTGCTGTAAAGGGAGCGCAACAAATCAGAACAGAATTTTAGTAATAGTGCAATGCACATTTTAGAGACGAAAGAATAGAAGGGATTTAACTGAGTTGGTCGTGAAGCTCATGCGCTTCATTTTTCACGTGAGCTTGCAACAGGGGAGGCATCAGCGGCACGGCCGTACTGGGGAGCCTGCAAAGAGAACTAGGCAGAAGGATGGGCTCTTGGACCTGGGTCAGTAAGAACTCGCTGTGCAGTTGTTATTTCGGGGAAGCGGTGAACATAAAAGGATATTATTGCCAAGCCAAACCTACCGCAGACCTCAGGCTGCCGGTCAGAACATGCCCCTGTAAGAAATACAAAATGAGTCCAAGGAGACCACATCCCAGCTAAAAAGCAACAAGATGGAATCAAAGTCAATGAGCCAAATATTTGAAATCTGGGGAAATTTTTAGGATTTGTGATATCTGATTGCTTTTGCTTTTACTTATACTATTCTCTGTCTTTACTTCCTTTCATGTTCATTCTCTTTTCTATTTTGCTTAAAAGCAGAAACATCTTAATTTGACTTTCTGAGATATGTCTCTCTTCAGACAAATATTTGTTTTGATATCTCAAATGGCAGCGTTTCTATATTTTAAATCTAAACTTCCCATTTACTCTTCTTTTACATGTTGCTGAAACTAGCTGTGAACTTGCTGCTTGGATGAAATCACTTGCCAAAAGCAGGCGTACCGATTCCGAAATGAAGCCTGGGAACAGAAAACACTACTTGTGGCTGGAACCGATCTGTTTCTACTCTTCTCTATGTGTCCAAGCAAAAAAATTCCTTTTACGTTCATTTGTCCTCATGAAAGCCTAGAAGAGGAGAAGAGATAAATGATTAGCATAATCTAAATATAAAGATTTTCTTCATTCTCAGAGCCTTTGTGACACGCTCTCTTGGGAAATTTTCCCAGCTGAAATGGAATTTCACTCCATTCTTCACAGATCTCATATTGCTCTTCCAAAACACATGAAGCCTTTTAAAGTCAGTAATAATGATGTCAATAATTGTGCCACGGTGAGAACACAACAGGCATCTTGGAAAAACAGGCAGACATGGAAATATTAAAAAACACCCTATTGAATTCCCCTGGTCAGACTCCGTGGCGCAGCCAGAAGGAAGCTGCTTCACCTGCAGACACGCTGCGATGGCACCAGCACCACCAGCACCGATGGCCTCATCCCGTTCCCCTCTCCTGCTGATCTGGATGAAGGTCCATTGGGGTGAAATGCATGTGTGTATATATATA
>NW_009259308.1:2870520-2871853 GCF_000687185.1 Egretta garzetta
ACTAGTTAGGGGCTTGGATACTTTCTTCCGTAGTGTGTCAGGAGCTTTTTAAAACACAGCTCTCATGCCATAAAATTCCTTATCAGAGATTCAATATCCTATTACTCTCAGTCAGAATTTTTAAACATTGGACTTGTGAAAAGGCAGGGGTTTCCAGCTCCAGCTCCAGCCCATCATGGTGCCGTGGCAGCTGTCAGCTCCAGCCTGGCCCTGCCCGCAGGGCTTCCAGCCCCCATCACTCTCCCGCTTCATTTTTTGCTCCTGAAAAAGGCAAAGCCGAGGCCAGCTTCGTGCAGTTCTCTGTGTGCTGCTGGTTTGCCAAGAAATACCTGCCCTAACTGAGCAGTTGTGAGATGTGATTGAGACCTGGACTGTTCATCTCTCTCTTGGTAGGAGACCAAGCACAGGTCCCATCCCCTCCCCTGTCCCGACCCCTCTGCCTTACCCCCAGGTCAGTAGCACAGCGGGGTTGGGGGTGAAGGGATGCCAGTATGGCAGAAAGAGAGATGTGCAAACAGTTCACATGCTCAAACCCAATAAATACGTGATGAAAGACCTTGCATGCAATCGGATGGTGGAACTGACCTAAACTTCTCATTAAATGAGATTCACAGCTGGGCTATAAATCATGGAGGGGAGCTGTGGAGCGGAGTGGATATTCCCACTCCTTATACGGGACCCCAGAGGACCCTTTCCAGCTCATCTGCCACAGGGTGAATTCACTTTGAAATTGCTACTGCCAGTGTGATCATCTCAGCTGTATATAGTGGTCTCCAGAGTGAGGATTTTGCAAATCCAAATAAACTGATCATGGACAGTTATTTGAAGGAAGTTAAGAAAAATATATGTCTGAGCAACCAGATGGGATTTGGTCTTGAATGTGGAAGACAATCTGAACTTTGTACTGATGTACCTTGAATAAATATTGCTGCCACTAAGAACTGCAGTGCATTTTCTAAGAGTAAAATGCAGTTTAAGCTTGGATTCACAGATTATCCTCAGAAATGTAGGTGTCCAATTTCTCAGGGAAGTGGTGGTCTTCATTTTCTTGCACTTCCCTGAAAAATCAGAGATTTGGTATCCAACAAATACCTCTACATACTTTAGAAACACATTTAAATAAATGTAGTCTGGTTTTAATAATTGCAGGGATGATAAATCTGGAAAAAAAAAAAAAGCCAGAGTTTTCTATGAAGGAGGGCTAGTAATTTAGGAATTAATTCTACACCGATGCAGCGCTGCATTGAAGCCGGAGCGGTATCTGAGACATGTGTCTTGCTGGTGCCTTGACAAACCGTCCTAATGCCTCCGAGGAGTCACACGTGCGGCATCT
>NW_009259308.1:2871894-2892894 GCF_000687185.1 Egretta garzetta
CCCAGGAGGTGGAGGGCCCAGGGGGACCTTCCCACAGCAGCCCATTTTGGCGCTAGTCAAAAAAGTAGGGGGGAAATGAATTTTTTTTAGTTCCATTCAAAAAATTAACACAGCGTTCCCTAGGGACAGAGGAGCAAAATGAGACACATCTGTGCCCACCTCCGCATTAGCGCAGCTTCAAGTTCTCCCACTTGTCGCGTCCAACTAAAAAGCTGTTCAGACATAATTTATTCATTCCAAATAACCTTGATATTTAGTCAAAATACAGGTGAAATTCTAGCTACGCACTCCATTTTCGTCATTAATTCTAGACACTAATGTAGACTTACGATTTTTAGGCTTTTTAAGTGCAGCTTGCTCAGCATTCCACATGCAAGAAATGTACCCAAAATTTCTATTGACCAACCTAATTAAAAGAGCAAGAGGAAATGATTGCAGAATCCTTTGTGATTTCTAAAAGATATCGATATCTCAGTCATTAATTCATATTCACTCTCTCAAACACTGCGCATCAATTGGCAAATGGATTTTTGTGGTTAATAGATCAAATACTTGCTAGTAATAAGCCTTGCTAATTGGGTTTTTTTCGTTCTGCAAATGTCAGGACTGCACTGCAGGGATGCGCCACCTTTAATTGTGCATGTCTTTGGAGGGACGGACTGGGATTTTTTTCTCATGCACAACTGGGAGACAGCTCAGTCCCCATGCTTAAGTTTCTTCTCCATTTTGCAAAAAAATATGTTGTTGTTTCCATTTCTGCAACCTGTATCGGAGATGCGAGAGCATCGCTTGCCCTTAGAGTGGGGGCAAAGAATCAGGGGGCTGTGGTCCTGGGTGCAAGGGGAGCCGGGAGCTGCGGGGAGGCGGGGGACCGGCTGGTTTCACAGCAGCGGTGGAGAGGCAAACATCTGCTACCACTCCACAGAGACATAAAATGCCTCAAGTCGCTGGACCTTTTTCAGAGAATGGTGTCAGGCTCAAAACATCTCTTTTTTTCATCAAATCTTGCCCTTTCTTTCCACTTCTGTCCTTAGCAATGCCTTGACAGCCCCACTCTGAACCAGAAAACTTTCACCAAGAGAAGTCAGCTTGGAGGAAGCAGCACGCTTGGGCAAGAAATAAACATCCAGGATGTTGTTTCTTCCCGAGGCGATGGGAGGGAAGCTCCCTGCTCCCCAGGGAGCAGCCGCTGGCTCTGGGGGGGGCTCCGCTGCCTCTTGGGGTGCAGAGCAGCCACCAGACAAGGGCGGAAAGGGGAGGTAAGCTGAGCCCAATGCCCTCGTTGGTAAGGCTCAGGGAGAGCAGAGCCAGACACTGAGCAAACACCTGTGTAGATAAACACACAGGGAGCCAACGCAGGCAGTTACAGAGCCTTTTGGTTTAATAAAGCGGGAATAGCATATAAGAGGTGAAAAACATGTTATGCAATAGAGGAAAAATAAATTTTCAGTTTGCTTGTAGAGCTAGAAACGACAGCTGAAAGCTTTGGGAGAAATCTTTCAATCCTTCTCCCTGCTCCGATACCCTGGGGACCCAGCTGGTGGGATGGGGATGTGGATCCAACCCCAGCAACAGCCTGGAGCAACCATGGTGTCTGCAGAGAGCGAGATGCTCTCACCTCCGCGTGAGCTGAGCAGAGGGAAACTCTGAGGACTCAGAGCTGGCTTTGGCTTTAGTGAGGCTGGCAGGGCAAGAGCCATGGTGCTGTTTCCATTTTACAACACCTGGCTTTTTAGCAAGGCATAAGAGAAACAATATTTTCCTAATAGAAGATGATAAAAGGGAGGAACAAAAATTGCATTTGTACGTCAGTTACGGCACACAACAGCAGATAAAAAAATTATGAAGCACTTTTCAGTCTCAAACTCAGTTTAGTGTTTCACAAAGACATGCCTGCAATGGTTGGGAAGCCATAGTAATACGCAAGTGCATCTCCTTTGCTGGGCTTAATGCCTTCAAGTCCACTAAATCCCTAAATATGCAGGATGTTGAACTGCCACTTCCCAGCTCGTGCTCTGACACAGACCTACAGCAGCAGCAGCAGATGAAGCATCATCATACTTGTGTTCCTGGTCAGTGGTGACAGCAAGGGCCCGCCTGCAGATCTGCAAAATGGGCGAGTGTCTCTGCTGAAATGGAAAGTATGCATAGTATCGCTTGACATTTTCTATATAAACAAGTTTGTATAATTATGACAAATAGCAGATTACAATTACAGCAACTTTCCTGTAAGTAAAAGCTGGAAGTTTCTAAGAACTATTCTGACTAATGTGGTACAGCTCTTGTGTACGCTATAGCTGGAAAACAAAAATAAAGCCCTTCATCAAATGGTTGCAACTGCGACTGCAGCTGATAAATGCCAAAAAAATCTCAAGTTAGGGGAATCTGAGGCTGGGAGAGAGTGCAGGAGGTGCTGACTCCTGCACTTGCTGCCATTTATAACGCTGGGGGCCAGGAGCCAGGCACTGCCTCTCCTCTGTGCAGTGCTGCGGGGCCGGGGAGCAAAGGTCCCAAAACCTCCCATGGAGGGTCACCACATGACTCAGCAGCTCCTGCAGTGTGGCCTAGCTGCTCCTGGTGCCCACCACAGGTGATTTGAGATGGAGATGCCCACACAGTCCCTTCCCCAAATACCCCTTCTGGCTGCGGAGGGGGGTTTCGCAGCCACATCTACCTTCAGTGCAAGGCAGCGGATTGGTATGGGAAGAGCAGCACCTCCCCCCCTTCACAATGGTAAAAATGTCAGAAAACAGCCAGATGGGGATCCCTCTTGTATACAGCTCAAAATGATATGCTAGTCCAAAGGTTTTCAGCACAAGTTGCGCAGGTGGCGTTTTATTTCAGCACAGTCCACTAACTCCTATAGCCAAGCCCAGGAGAGAGCAAACAAGCCATGCCCCACCGGCGGCGCCCAGGGCAGAGGGAGAAGGTGGGCACAGCCCTGCAGCCAGCAAGGCAGGAGGAGCACCTGCAGCAAAACTGAAGCGATCTCCATGATTCAGGATTTAGCTTTTTCCAGCAGAAACCACCTCCTCACAGCTGGCACGGCAGAGATTGGCCAAGGAGCAGCGAGCTGCTGCTTCTGCTCCAGAGTGCTCGCACCTCTGCATGAGTTGGGCACCCCAAATAGAGAAACACTTCTAAAACTGCACCACCAGCACTGGTGCACAGAAGGAAGCATGCACCCAGTTTTCTCTGCAGCGGGTGATGCTATGCTCCAGTGGGGCTTTTGCATTTGCCTTTCACTTTCTGACCTGGGCCAGTGCGTTGGTGCACGACAGAAGAGGAAGGGCAGGCGCTGGCAGAGCTTTCAGCGTCAAAAACTGACCCTGCTCTCATTTATTCTTGAGATACCCACTCTCCTCAGTAGATTCCCACCAGTGTAAGGACAAGGACCCCTTTACCTTTGGCATCCCCCACCATGCTGATTTGCAGCACATCAAATTCATGGGACAAGGACCAGACCTGACAGACCAGGGCCAGATTTTGTGCAGCAGCACTTCCACTTTCCCCCAATGCCATTTAAGCCACCTTGCAGGCTGCAGCTGCTCAGAACAGACACCATTTAATTGGTCTTATTTCTAGGCTTAGCGCTATACAATTATTTTCCAGGGAACAAATGTAATCTATTCAATACAAGTGTGATCTGGGCCTCAACATAAAAAAAAGAAATTCCCCTTGAAGTGTAATGCAATCTGAATCCACATCTTCAAAATCTAATCAAAGGATGAAATGCATGCTTTTAACTTCAGAGAGAATACTATATATATATATATAATTTTGCATATGCATGCTGGATCTGGAGTCGGCCTGTGAGAAGGGGCAGGTGGGATGACTCCAGGGAAGTCATAGAAAGAAGGAATATTTAGAGAAGATCTCAAAGGATTATCTTCTGTTCAGATGTATAATCAGTGTGTTGCATTCTCCTACCATTCACTTCAACCCCTCCCCAAAAGGAAACCAGTTTCTGGCAGGTCCAACGTGAGGCCACCCCCTGGTCATAGAGAGGACAACCTTATAGCCAACTTCAGGCTGATGTTGCGTGTGCCAAAAAAAATGATTAAACAACGCATTGAGAATTTAGCTGCTGGCAGTTTCATCTGTCCTTTCCCCAAATAAACAGTATAAAGGAAATTCATGTCTGCAGAAGGCAGCAGCCGAAGAATCAGGTTACACAAGCCATTCATTTTGTGGTAGGTATTCTTTTGATAGAAACCAGACACTCATGCCCCTTTGCAAGCAGCTGAAGACCAACCATTCCCACACCAGACCTGGAGCTCATTGCACAAAGTAGCAGCTGCACAGTTACTAGAAAAACATACGTATTTGACTTTCTGTGGATTGGCTTTTACTAGCTGCTGACCTGGAATAACCAGTAATCAACATTTTGGAGGAACAAGAAAAACTAAACCAAAACCCAAAATGTTGCACACAGCACCCAGCAACCTTACTGAACCCCCCACAAGCTGCAGAGTGTCCTGCCTGGCCTGGAGAGGATGAGGGCTCTGGCAGGGCCAGCTGCTCCAGCACAAAAGCAGGTATCCCCAACCCTCAAATCGTAGCTCTTCAGAGGCTTACCCTCCTGAGTGGGCCCTGCAAAGACAGCAGCTGTGGTTAACAGAGCACTCACATTTGTATGCTAGACCTGGGAAAACCTCAGCAGAAGGAAGGGTATCCTGACTGTAAAGCCATTTTATGTAGCAACACTTACAACTTGTTGACTTGATTGCAAGAAGATAAATACTTCCTGAGCTTGGAGCAAGGCTGGGAAGGGTCAGTTCGGCCCCTGGTCCACCAAAACGAGCCACTTCAAGGCAGCAGGTCATACTGGGATGGCAAGACCCAGTCCATCACCATCACCGCTCCCTGCCCCAGGACTGGTTGACATTTCTTGTCCCCCTCCACAGCCCTGACCTGCAGTTCAGCCTCCTGGGGCTCAGCTCTCCTCTTTCCACCCAGCCACGAACCCAGCGCAGGCATTACTTCAGCGTGGCAGCTCCTGTATTCGACATTTCAGTGAAATCTTATTTTGACATTTGTGATCTAATTTGGCAACGTTGGATCAAGGATATTCAGATGAGTAAAGAATAATAGAAAAATTACTTCTGGTTCCTGATCTCCTGGGAAGGGGCAGAATGCAAGCTGCTCACCTTTTATGGCTTCACTCTGCACAAGCAGGAAGTTTGGGGTTTCCAGCCCATCACTGCCACCTAAGGGTGCATACGGTCCCCAGGACATTGCATCTCCCCATCAATTCCTCGCAGGTGCAGACGTATCTTTCAGTCCAGTTTAAACTGTTTAAAACTGCCCATATTCATCACTCATTACATCCATGTTAGTGAAAATATTACAAAAACTATCCAGACTGGGAACATAGAAATTAAATCAGATATTTAGTCAAACAATGTTGTAGCAACAAACATGAAAATTTAAGTGATATTAACAAGGAAGATGGTTTTCATCAGGGTGGGGAGAATTACTAGCTCCTACAATAATAGAATCACGCCGCCTTTGAGACTCTTCATCACCAGTTGCCAGCTTTTCAAAAAATAACAAGTGCTCCTCATTTTCATACCACCTACCAGCCTGCACCCCCTATAGCATCTTACTCATTTTGCATGTGTTTTTATGATATACTCTACAATGCAGATAAGCAAATGAGGTGTTGGTCTGGCATACATACCTTCATCTCAATTTTCCCAGGATTTAATCATTCTAGATAATCCAGACTATTATGTTTCTGTGTCAATATATGTAATTGTTTGCCGCTCAGAAGGCACAGTGCCTAGACAGGGTGATAGGATTATCTTTGTACTCCGTACTTCACACCAAAATGCTGTATTGATTGGGTATAGAAAGCACAGTCTTAACTTTAATTACAACAAATGGAAGTCTTTACCTGTTTAAAGCACTGCCTGAGCTCAGGGGCTGTGCTGGGCAACACAACGCAGGCAGGGCTCTGCTGTCATCTGTAATCAGACACGAACAGGCACCCCCCATGCTGGTTCCCCTCTCGGGGAGAGGAAGCCAATTCACCGCGACACCGGTTCAGCGTGCCTGCACCACCACCGCTGCTGTGCAAAGCGCAGCCCCACCACTTCTGACCTGCTTTATCATTCCAAACCCAGGTCCTAGGATCTCGGCGTGCTGCCTACATGACAGCTGGCATCCACCACCACTCTCTGACCCATCTGCTGGTGGATCTCCCCCACCGTAGCCCCTTCCCACCCTCTGACTCAGCCGCCAGCCTCACCGATGTACCACGCGCCTGCACAAATGCCAGCGCAGGCAACCTGCAGCTTGTCCAGGTTTTTAAAGTTGTACTCATAAATAATATATGCAAAAACTTAGTTGCTGAAGTCTTCCCACAGAAATTAACGCTGATGTGCTGATTATGCTTAGAGTCAAAAACAGGTCCGGACAGCACAGTAACAATATTTATCCTGTAGAAGTTAATAAAAAGCTACCTGCAATGTTTCACTGATCTGTAACCACTCTGAGGACTGGATGAAATGTATTCATTTCCACCTCACGCTCAGCCTCTGCCCCGGCCACACAGAACCCTGAGGGCTCAATTCTCCTACAGCAAGAGCAGACAACAGTTATCCCTGCTCGGGGTACCACCGGAGCTCAGGGCAACCGGCAGCCAGCTACAGCCCCCTCGTCTCACTTGCACATGTGTTAAGGTGTTCCATACCATAATCTAAGGCGGCTTTTAAACCAGCTGGCACGTGAGAGTCACCAACCTCACATTTCATGACAGCCCTCAATCTGAGAAAGAAACGAAAGAAAGACACCTCCAGAAAGTCTAATTTTCCTTTAGTTTGGGAAAGCTAAATGTTTTTATCGAGAAAGATCTGTGTCTTGTAACAAGTACCTGTAGTGCTTGTGCTTCTCTTGTGGTTCTTCAGGACAGATATTTAGATAAGCTGGGGGGAAGCGGCAGGAGGGCTGAGGTCTGCTCAGAAGTGATGCCTTGCAGGGCACTTCTGGCAGCTGTCCACCCCCTATCCCAAGCAAGCAATATTCCTTGCCCGAATACTGCGTATTAGGTTGTTATACATTAGAATGTATATCTTTTTTTCTTGACAAAAGTAAAAACATCAATGACATTGTTTTCCCATAGGAAAATTTAAACTAAACCAGGGTCATTTTATCACCTGATTTTGAATGCAAGTAGTATATGCAAATGTCAAAAGAAGTAATACATCAGGGAAATTCAAAGCATATTTTAATTAAAATTATTCCCATTCCAAATATAACACAAATCATTACCACAATTAACATGACATAATTTTTTTAAAAAAGGGAATGAACCCTCTTTAGAAATTTACTATTGTTTACCAGATATTGGTTTTCACTTCATTTTCAATACTCCATAAAATAGCAACAGGTGAAAAAGCATTTAACCGAAATTTCCAACCTAATTAAAAAAGAAATCTAAGTTTAATCAACAGTTTTTAAGTTGGACTGTTGGATTAGAAGATACGAGAAAAATTAATTTGTGCATCCTGAGAAGCAGTAATAGAAACCAACCCTTTTGGCGTAACACCCTTGCAGCACTAGCATGGCAAATGAGAAACACTGATCTCCACTGAGAGAACCGGGATAATATTCCTGAGTGTGCATCATGGCTGCTCTCAAACACAATTTACTGACTCCATAAATCCAAAGCCAAAGGATTACAATACAACAGAAATGGACCCACAGGAGAGCACAGGCTGCGTGCTGCAGTGCACAGTCCATGTACAGCCAGACATCAGCAGAATAAACATTAACAGCACAAAGCAAGAGCTCTCAAGGAATCCAGTGTTGGATTGAACAGAATTCAATTCTCAAAGGCAAATCAGAGGAAAATCATTAGCAATTTGGCTTTCTTTTTCATCTTCTTTAGCCATTTCAACATTCAATTCCAAGCTCCGGTTTTAAACGTCAAGCTTATGGTCTGCAAACTGCAATCAGAAGGAAAAAATGAGAGATAATTATGCTGTGCACTTTTTTTTTTCCCTTTTCATAGATAATATACATTTTAGCATTAGATTATCTTCACACTCTGTGCTGGCATGCAGTTACCGTTGCTAATTTTACCTATCACCAAACGGGAGGGGGCAGGGAAGGAGGGAGCAAAATTTTCCTGTCTGTACAGCACATCAAACTACTATATATAGGTGCTACAATGGCTGCAGTACCCAAGTTTATACTTTACCTACCAACACCACCATGTTCTCTCATACAGACAAAACTCCGTATTTCAAACACCTTTTTAATTCTTTTTTGCAATGCAGGTATGTGCAGGGACACAGAGGTGGCAGAGGAGAACAAGGTAGTGCTGAACCTAGTTCTGCCTTGGCCATTGACTTGGAGCTGATTCAAGGTCCACCAAAGACTGTGAATTCTGTCCTCAGTGTTGCAAAGACTACTGAGGAGTCATCAAACCTGCAGAATGCCCACTCAAAGAAAACAGACAAATCAATGAGAGTTATGGTGCTCCTACAGTACAACAATGCAAGTTGGGAGAAGGGAAGAAGGAAACTTGTGCTTTTTTAGTGTGGTTACTTATTAAACTTTATCCCAATACTTGCTGAAGCCCCTCTTAAGCACACGCCTTGCTACAGTCCTTGGTTTGTCTCCTCCTCTTTGTCCCCCTTGCCCACCCCACAGTGTGGCAGAGAATGTGAGGCCTGGTAGCAACATTCCCGATATCTACAGTTTGCCTGTGTGGAAGCAACATGTGATCAGGTGGATACAAACAGGTTAGGAGTACGGTTAGATTTTATACATCAAAGTTTTTGACTTCCCAGGAGTGAAGTTCTACATCAGTCAAACAGGATACTCGGAAAGGAACCTAAAATTGTAAAGACAGAGTAACAAATTGTATGGATGGGATTGTGTGACAGTAGTTGGCAGTTCCTGAGAACAAAAACTAGGCTTGCGACAAAATCCAAAGATCTAGTACGCATCCTTGAGCAATGGGTATCCTGAGATCTCCAACAGCATTTGAAAGGACTGGCTGGAGCTTTGCTTGCAGACATCCCATACCTCTGGGCTCTGTTTGTGGCCCGCCAGGATTGAGAGGAAATTCTCCTTCCTCTCTCCAATACATAATTACGTTTATGAAGGTTGGAGGGATTTTAGTCTTCCACTGAAGCTCTGAAGAACAGACAGAGGCTGAGGCAGAGTGCCTGGGTAGGCTTAAGGCATCTGGTTGACATGCCTTGCTCACACATTCCAATCTAAAGCTGCTGTGAGATTTCACACCAAGAAGAATTCTCCTGCATAACTGAAGGTCAGGGACCTCCTTCTGGGAAAAAGAAAGGACCTTTCGCACAACGTGATCTGCTTCCTGGGATCATCTGGGAAACTCACCTAAAAGTTAACTGCAGTTGCAGAAACCAAAGACATTGGCAATGCCCTTGGTAAGTCGCCCTTGATAAGTCACTGCATGACAAATTCAAGATACAGTACAACATAGCATATTCTGCAATAAAATGCTGGTACATCAAACTGCAAGTCTGCAGATGCCAAAAAGGATCCATCAGACTGATGTACCAGTTCCAAGTCAAGTGCCCATACTTCATATTTTTCAGTTATGACTAATCCTTTCCAGTAAAAAAAAAAAAAAAAAAGGTGATAAAAATAAAAGCTTGCAAAAACCCCCATTCCTTCAGTCACAGCATTAGCCGATCCAAAGCATAGCACAAAGCTGTGTAGGACCAAAAGACACTACATATTTAACCAGCCTCTCCCCTGCACATATGCATGTGTGTACACTCGTACACAAACACATATACACCTCATGTATCTTAGGAAAGCTGCCCTGAGAAGAAAAGACACAATATGGCATCACATTAGTTACCACGTGTAAAGAACAATTTTGATCTACTGTCTGAAATACAGAACTGTGGGTAGAAGAGCAGAAGTAGTGCTTGTAAAGGAAATAGCGTTACTCAAATATTGGACTTACTGTCTGGTAGAAGCTCTTTTCTTGAAGCTCCTTAATATATTTCAATACTCTCTAAAACTATGACATGAAAAATCTGAAGCACACACTAAACACTTCGACACCGATATGACAGCCTCCCCTCAACCTGACTTTAGCGGCTAACCCCATCGCTCGGATGCTGGGGACATCACCATCTGCTATAGGAATCCACATGAATTCAAATCATGACTGACAAGGACTGTAAACTTCGCTGCAAAGAGAAACCTAACAACAAAAGAGTTAAAACCCTACACACAGTCTGCAAGGTACGCTTATGAGTAGTTTAAAAATTAAGTGAGGTAAGAATTGCCAGCAGACAGTTTAGTGAGAAAGGCACAGTACTAGAGGGGAAATTATTTTTAGAGTGACAGCACTAAGGCAGCAACCCACTTACTGCAGCTTCCAGAGCTTGGTCTAGGTCTTCCAGTAAATCTTCTTCATCTTCCAAACCAACTGACAGGCGAATTAATGTATCACTGATTCCAAGAGCTTCTCTATCTTCTTTAGGCACTGAAGAGTGAGTCATGATGGCCCTGGAGGAAAAAAAATAGCCTTTTTTCTAAGAAGTATTTACTTTTATCCGTAAAGACCCAAATAAATTGGTTTCCTGCCAGCACCCCTTGAAATTCCATAAAGACTTTACACCTTGTGTGTACCATCTGCTGGTTAACCCACAGATGGAAAGAGATCCTATCATCGGTTACTGTAAATTATGCAAACTGCATAGAAGTGACTTGTATCTCCCAGCACTTCAAGAGAGTATTTCCAAGCTACAAATGATGAATAAAAAGTGGATACTTAACAATCTGGAAATGAAAAAGGAGGGGGAAAATCCTATTCCTCTTCCTTCCAGATTTTTTTTATTTTTTTTTCTGAAAAAATAGTGTCTAAAAGCTCTACTTTAAGCATGTGGAGAAACAGCTATAATATACAATCTCCAGTATAAAATCCCCAGGTTTTTTTTTTAATTCCATTTTCTCAGACCACTTGTCAAACTGTACCACTTACATTGAAGAGTTTATTCTCCCCAGCTGTGGAGGATATAGGTAAGAAGCTATTTCCCCCATATTCTCAGTCACTGACATCCACTAGTTAGCAACTACCATTCAATTGCTTGAGTGTTTTAAGATTTACTGTTATTCTAAAATGAGCCACTGAAATGATTTAGCATATAACTTCAGTCCTAACTTTCCATATCTTTTTGAAAAGCAAACTGGATTTAAGTAAAGTAATCTAATTCCATAAAAAAATCCTATTTTTAGCCTTTTAATTTAGGCGGGGGCAACCGAGTATTACTAAAATCCTCACAAAATTTACCTGACAAGGAGACACAGTTCAGTGTAGCATACTGAACATGCCCTCTTGTGTAAGCAGGCAGAACAGCAGACCTCCTTCCTCAACAGTGTGACCAAATCTGCTCAATACTACTTATTCAAACACACACTGATTTCTTGGATTTGTTATCATAGCAACAAATTGCAGCACAGTCTCCCAGTTAAAACAAGAAAGCGTGGACATTCTTTCATCACTGCGTTCCTGTTTTTGCAAAAGTCACACTCATTTCTGGAGTAGCCACTGGGTTTTGTGCTACACAACATACCAACCTGGAATCTCAATTATATGCAAAATAGCTTTGTGTACTAGAAAATTTTGGAACTCCCATCAAAATAGAGCAGAAACTTTTTTGTTACTCTGCAGCTTTTTTAGATTTTTAAGATGAAGAATGACTTACGGGTGCTCTGCTAGGCTTTCATATCCTCCCAGACTCTCAGCCAATGCAAAAACCTACAGGAAAAATTAAACAGAAGTTAACATAAGTAGTGCAAATTTGTGAACTCTTAGAAAGAGACAGTTAATGAAAACGCAATGTTTAGTGGTTGTGGGGTTTTTTTCCCCCTGAGTTTTTCTATAAAAACTTTTATATTACGAAAGGTATTAGTTGTAATTAGGAAAAAAGTGTACATTCAGCAGGTAAGAGCTATTAATATTTAGAACAGACTTGTCCTCAAAAGGCTCTAAAGAGGTGCTGATGCAAAACTGGAATAACTCAGTAGTAGTTCCTACAATGCAATGCATGGGCAGCAATGGAGGAAGAGTAAAAGGGAAAACACACAACATGAGGGAGCAGGTTCTGCCTGAATATCACCATAGTTTTCATTCTGTTCAGAAGAAGGATAGAGCTGGCTGCCTGAACAATGTTAAGAGTCAAATCTCAAACACTTCATTAAGGTTGAAGTGATTATACCCTATCCTTACATATTTTTCTTTCAGCATCACCCATCAATGGTCACGTTTAACACCTATGCTTTTCAGGCTGTCAAATAGCAGATGTGATGGGGAAAAAACCCAAACATTTCAGGTTCTTCTCACAAGGCTGAACAGATTTTTTCACTCATTGCTCGGGTCTGATGGTTAGTTTAATATTTTGAAAACCAGCCTAAATTTCTCAGTGCCTAACAGGACTAGTGTGTGTGAAATGCTTACTGTTAGTTAAGGGTTTTTTTAGCACTGCTCTTTGATTTATGGACATATATCCCTGGATGACAAAAAGGCTCACTAGAGAGCCAACTGCACTCAAACACGGTTTCATCATTTGTCTTTTGTGAAGGCACTTACTGCCCTCAACATTTCTCTCTAGCCCTGGTTGCTCATATTGACTTTCTTTTCCCTTTAAAAACAAACAAAAACCAAACCAAACAAACCAAACAAACCAAACAAACCAAACAAACAAAAAAAACAAAAAAAACCAACTAAATAATCCTCTTCTCAGCCTGGTTTAAGGAAATGGCTTTATTTTTGTACCAGCCTAGTGACAAACTGATCATTATCCAAGTCCAAAGGCTGAAGTGAATATATTTATAAGTATACCAGCTTTTTGTCAAAGCTGATACATCTCCTGTGCCAGGATTAAGTGCTCTCTTTCATGTAAAAGGCTATTTCGTGGGAAAATCTTATTTTCAGTAAATTAATTTTCAGTTGATGACATTAGCTGGCAAGTAAGAAAGATAGGGAGGAGAAGGAAGTTCTAATCTACCTTTGTCAATTATTACCAATTTGTTTTCCCAAGAACAAAACAGCAAAAACACAAGAGCAGGATGCAAATTAACCAGAGATCAAGACTGGCAAACACATTAAAGAGTACAGGCAGAATTACTACATTGCAAAGACAAAAGCAAAAGTTTAGGTAAAATAAACAAACAACTACTCTCCACACTGAGGGACTCCCTCTGTGCTTCAAGACTCATGATATTTCTCAATAGGTTTTTCTCCTGATGAGTACTTTGAAATATTACAACAGTATTACACCAGCCACAGCTTCTCTGCTTTCAAATACTACAGGTATTTTTGCAAAAGGCTGGTATGCAGGCCCTTTATTAGAAGCAATGCCTGGGCTAACCTGGATATGCTACACCCTACTGTGTAACCAAATACTTCAAATGAGCTGAGACACCCTTTTCTTCCCTCTCATTAGCCTCCCATTTACAAATAATCTATTATTTAGAGATGGTTACACCCAAAAGACTTTAGGAGCTTTGCAAGCACAGAGAAAGACTCTTCCCACCCCAAGAAAAATTACTTCCTTCCATTATCACCCTCAGAAGGACAGGCTCAAGTCCCTCTAAGGTAGTGTGTATTTACCATCGTTTACCTTTAAATTCTTGAGAAAGGTAGCAGCATGTTCGAGATTCCCTTTAATGTAAAAGGTTATCATCCCAGGACAGCCAGTACACTGCCGCTTGATCAACTCATGCTGAGGGTGTGAAGGCAAGCCTGAAATTTGTAAAAGTTGCTTTAAGTTAATTACCATCACTTCAAAGGGTAAAGCAGCTCACTCTCAGCTACACAGAAACAGCCCATTGCCAAGGTGGACACCTAAGCCAAAGTCACCAAATGTGAAGGGTGCACAAACGACACGTAGTATTACAGTACTCAAATCCAGCCTTACTCTAAGACGTCACCTGCTCTAAAGTCTTGCCAACCTACCTGGGAAAATGACCTTCTCCACCCAGGAATGTGACTCAAGAAATCGAGCAACAGCTAATGCATTGTGGAAATGTTGTTTCATCCGGATTTTTAGTGTCTTCAAACCACGATTGCACAGGTAACAATCAAAGGGAGATGGAACAGCTCCAAGAGCTATGGAAATTGAAACAAAATTCCACATAAAACAATGAGATTTTTTTTAGCAATACTAAATACAGTCCTAATTTCCAAAATTTCTAAAGTTCGAATAACACAAGTGGGAAGACATCTGATGTGATCTGTCTTCTTCATCTCACACACATGAGAAGCCAATTAATGAGCTAAATTAGTGAAGGATTAAATTTATTAGACATAATATACTTTTACTCCTTCTGTTGTAGATAGGAGGCAGACAGAACACTGTACGGAAATTCATTCGTTACAATTAAGAGGCAGCAAAATTGTTAAAATCAACCTATATATGAAAATTCTGCATTAGGCATATCCTCTGATGTGTGAATGAGTTTAAAAAACACCAGATATACTTGACAGGAGTTAGAAGAAATTAAATAAATGCATAATTTAAAGGTTTGTATCCCTCTTCATGTACGAAGTCAAGTGAATATAGGAAACAATTGTGCTCTTTCTACCACCGTCTTTACTATAACCTAAAGAGAGACTTTGTGAGCAGTTCTGCCCCATTTAACTGCAGGTGCTGCACACCGGAGACAGAACGCAGACGCTCTGCCTCTGATGCTTCCAGGACGTGTCACATATCCTGCCTCTGTGCATGACACACAGAGCACAGGCAGAGCACTCCGTGCCACACCAGCGCGTGGCTCTGGGAAGCACACTCCAGAGAGGCTCTGCAGCTCAGTCCTCCCTCGGGAGCAGTGGGGCACGCACTTCTCGGGGGAAAGCAGGGATAGAGGGGAATTACTGCCCCGCAGCGAGGAACGCCGCCTGCATTCAAGCACCTGCCACTAGACAATTCACCCCACTCACCAGCCCCTGGTCGATAAATGTTGGACAACCCATGCTGCTCTCAGCACTTTCCTAGAAGCAGTTAGGAAGTGGAGACCAGTGTCATTAACTTTATTTGAGAGAGAAGCCACAGAGGCATACTGAAAGCTATCGTGTTTGCATAAGACCACCCTACGTATCAGTGAAAGACAGGGAAGAGAACTCAGGTTTCCTATGTCTGTGCTACCACTCTCTCTGCAGTCATTCACACTTCTGCACATTTAAATGCCTGAGCTACATCTCTAGATAGATTTCATACCTTGTGTGCATGCAACATGCTTCTCATTACAAGCTGGTATATTTGCATACAGTTCATTTTACAGTATTTGCTATATTGACTACTTACAGTTTTGTAAGAATTTGAGCCTTTCATAGAGATCATCGCAGTTTACTGAAACAAGTCCCATTACAACATCACTATGCCCTAAAAATGCAAGACGACAAGAACAGAATCAGCCACTCCATCTACTCCAGGGTTCTGCCACAAGCCCCCATTTTCTCAGTCTTTGTGCTAACACAGTCCCATTTTTGCAAGACACTGGGCTCCTTCTCATTGCCACAGGCGTCCTTCCCATGCAGCACATGAATCATAAGGCAGATTTCAGCTTTTTCTAAAGCTCTGGTCAGCAGCGTGCTCTGCTGTGTGCCGCATGCATGCCCCCAGAAACTTCTCAAGCCCGCCGCCACTAACTGCCAGAAAGCAGGACATTGTACAGGAATCAGGGGTGCCCTATGGAGCAGCACCAGGCTGCTGCCTTAGTGAGAGGGAACACCAGCTGGAAAACTTCCATTTCTATCCGCACCACCAGAGGCATGTGGTTACAACACAGCTACAGTCACATTAGCTCCAAGTCTGGGCCGTTTGGGAAACGGCACAGTGAACGTGCTTTTGGACAGGCTCCAACACAGCTGTATGAGAACTCCTTTGAATCTTAATATAATTTCTGGCAGCTACCTTCTACTGAAGCCACTTGCTTTGTTGTAGTCAAATTAAAGCCAACATGGCTATAAACACTTCTACGTCTATTACCTAAAGTCAGGTCAATATTCCTTCTCCCAAGGATAGTTTAGGAGCTACAAAGACTAATGATCTAATTCAATGGTCCATCTCCTCTAATGGTCCATTCAAGAATTACTGGCAGATGCGTTGGCTTTGTGAACTGCCAGCAGCCAAGCTTTTAAATAGCCAGCCTGCGTTGTGTTGAACTGACATACTTACCGTTCATGTATTTGGTTGCAGAATACATACAAATATCAGCCCCCAGAGATAAAGGACGCTGAAATGAAATGAAAATAATAGGTCTGATTAAAACTTGTGTGCACTCCGGTTCATTTCAAGCTGTCCAGAAAAGCTGTGATCCAACACAGAAAGTAGCAATAGGTGGAGAAACTAAAAAAAACCACCAAAAACTTAACACAAAACTTAACACCTTAAACACAAAGACCTGAGAATGAAGATAGATAGAATATGTGACAAAATAATAGTACAGGAAAGCACTTCTGAATGCAAGATAAGCACCATAAAAAGAACCCACAATAAAATGTGATTTAAAAGCACTGGTCTAATTCCCACCAGCTTCAGGAAGAGCAATGATTGAATATATCAAACACACAGCCCATTCATATTGCGGGGGGGGGTGGGAAGAATTGATTGCTTAGCTGATGCAGGGATAAGTAATGGTATTTACTCTAATATATATTTCCTTAGAAAATTGAGACCTCAACACAGTCTGCAAAGCAAAACAAATTGCATTGTTTTCTAGATATCGGTACTGGCACTACTGCACGGAAAGAACAACTGAAAACCTGATGAAAGTGTAAAGGGGTTTTTTTGCCGAGTCCATCTTCCCTAAATTCCCAGCTTTCTTCCCAGAAGCCTTCTTAAGGTGAGGCAAACTGCGATGTTGATGGGCAAGAAGTAATGAACAATAAATTTTTTTTAATCAGTCCCTAAGTAAAGGAATTTGCACATAATATAAACATATTATGTAGGCTGAAGAGTATCAATATGTTAAAAGGTAACAAAGCAAGCAGATTTAGAATAAAAGACTGCAGTTGTCAGATTAAACACAGACGTCTATTCAAGGAACATGGATAATGTACATTCCCAATGCACAGCCAGGAGAATGGTAGCATTTTACTGCTGCCTTTTACATTCAATATTGCCATATAAATCACTCCAAAATTACGATCTTCTTAGTACAGTGTATCAGCAGCAGTCTGGAGGGGTTTAAAGACATTACTTATTATGCTTCCTAGAATTAATCATTACAACTGACTCTCTCTTAGCACAGACCAATAAAAGATACATTAACTAGCTCATATATCCAGACGCTCAATTTTCTTCTTTCACACCCGTCTTTCCTAAGTAATGTATTGTGAGGGGGGAAATCATCAAGCCTTTGGCATGTACAAGACAAACTCAAGTGCTACTTTAGCTAAGCATTAACACTTTCTGTAAAGCTCTCTTAATTTATAAGGATCTCAGTACCCTTAATAAAAACAAAGGCACCTTGCCTTTCGCACTCATGAAAAAGTTTTACTTCAGACCCAGAACACAAGGGATTAGCTTGGTCTCCTGGGAAATACATATGAATATTTTTAGCCCATCTTAAGATGAACAAGACTTCAAAGTTTATTATGCCAAAGCACTATCTTTAAGAAATTGTCTTCACTTCATATACTCTAGTTATAAAAGCAGAAGTTATGCCAGTTGTTCGAGATCAAAATTACAAGCCACACATTCACCAAAATATTGAAGAAAAAGGTAACTTGAATGTCTCAAAGAAATACTTAATAAAGTTTGCTTGTTTTAACTTTTTCTTCCACTATCTTTGTAGAATATCAAGTGGTTCAGAACAGATCATGAACAGCATATACAAAAGAATTGGTATAAAAAATGCTGAAGTTAGGAAACAGGACACTTTTTAACAGGCTACTTATGATTTCCATCAGTGAGAACTAAAAACCATGATTTTTTTGAATGGCAGAGAAACCATTCTCCCAATGGCTTACCTGACTACCTTGATTCAGTGTGTTTACTTGACTGCTGAGCTATATTGGTTTTGCTGGTATCATACTGGCATATGGCTAGCTATAAAATACTTTGCATACCATCTTTACTAATGTAAACAGCAGCAGTACATGGGTAGTATTTAGAAACAGAACAGGTAATTTTATAATGCATAGATGAAAACTACAGTTCCTTGGTTGTGCTTCCGTTTTAAAAATGTATCTTTGAATATACTGAAATAATGGGGTAATTGTAAACAAAGTGCTCACCTGGAAATATGCAGACATAAAAGTGTTGTCTACCACTAGAAGAACATCTTTATGCTTATGTACTGTATCTGCACAGGCCTGAATGTCAATGACCTTCAGCGTGGGGTTTGTGGGTGTTTCAATCCAAACGAGCTGCAGTAATTCAACAATACAAAACATCAGTTTAGAGATTTTACAATGCTGGTGATGATACATGTGTAAGTCATAAGTGCTTTTAAGCGCTAAACCAGTTGAGTGTCAGCTTCCTGTGCAGGTTTGCAGAGTGGAAATAAGAAAGTGTCCCTACTGAAGAAAGGCAAGGTTTCTCGGGAGAGGTAAACTTCTCCACAAAAACAACTGATACATGGGGAGAACATCAAAGCTTTTGAAAACCTAAGTGCATCACATCTGAAGAAGGCCTGACATAGGCAGAAGAAAGTCTTTATGCCCAAAAGTTTGTAAGCCTTTTCCGGCTGAATTGTCTTCCACTAGAGCGGGGGATTATCTGCTCCAGTGCCATGGAGCACCTCCTCCTCCTCCAACCTTGATGTTCCCTCTAGCTGTGCCCCAACCTGTCCCCTCAGAGGCCACCCCTGCAGCCCCCTCTGCTTGACACATATACCCAACACAACAAGAGCAAGAAAAAAAATTATTTAACAACATTAAGCAAGTAAGTTTAGCAACTTCCCTCTCCCCTACCTTGGTGTCTGGTGTAATTGCAGCTTCCAGGCATTCCATTTTTGTGCAGTCAACAAAAACTACATTCAAACCCATTTTCATGGCTACTTTCCTGAAGTATCTGTTTGTGCCTAAAAAAACCCAAACAAAACAAAAATCAGAGACACAAAAATCAAACAACTTACTTAACTTCCCTTCACTGATCTCCCGTCTCATGTACCCATCCATGGAAAGTCAGGAGGGTACAGTTTTATGCTATACACCATAAATGGCACATTAGCATTTTCTTATTTCTAAAAAGTTTAGAGATCGCTGTAGTTTTAAACATCATGGAAAAGAAATAATGGGAATAGGGAATCAGAGTGATTTATGAAGTATTCTCAATTAACGGCTGTTTGGGTTTTTTTTTTTAATCAAAAAATTAAAAAGACTCCTTTTAGTTTGCCTGCTTCAAACTCTTTCTCCAGCCTTTTGCCACACACAGTTCAGCAGTTCCAGTTTTTATATCCTCTTTCCTCCACCCCAATTTTATTAACTTTTTCCCACCACATACTTTCAAAGTCTTTTTTTTCTATTTAACAAGCTTGATTGAGAATCTGGGAGAAAAATAATCAAGGGGAAGATTCCAGCTACTGTGTTTCTTATCATTCCACCAAATAAACATGTAGCGAGGAACATTAAAAAGTGATTATTTCCTTCCTTTCTGTCTTCGAAGCCTTTCACTGGAAAGATTAAAAGAAACTAGGAGCAACCAGCTGATAACTAGATGTGCAACATACTGACTATCTGGCAACACTGCCTGGATTAAAAATTAATTCATCATGTTTTTCTGCCAAGGTTACTTACATTTACTTACTTACGCAGAGCAGCAGTTTGCCATCTAACCATAGTCAAAGTACATGCAGGGTATGATTCCATGTGCTGAATGCTATGTCTGAATGATTTTTATTTTTTTTTAAGGAAACACTTTTATTTCTGCAATAAGCTAGATATCGTATTCTCTCTTGTGCTGTAAGAAGTTTATTCAAGCATGGGAAATTTTCACATAGGCTGCAACTCTACAAATACAACCACAGAAAAGTTGCTTGAAGCATGGGAAATTTTCACAACTCTACAAATACAACCACAGAAAAGTTGCTTTATAGTAGTCTTACACACTTTTAGTAAAAGCACACTACAAAAAAAACCAAAAAACCAACTTAGATGGAAATGAGAGGTTACACTGAAAGTAGCCCTTTTAAGAAGTTACAGCAATGGCTCAGAATTCAGAGGTGTCAACTACCTACAGCTCCTCCCCACACCTCCCAAAACTCAGCATCTCTTAAACACATCCCAGGCAATATGCTTTCCATCATTGCCCAAGAGCTTTTCATTTTCTTTTACTGTTTCTGACAAGCTTGAATACTGCAGACTCATTTGAGTTAGCAAGCGCAGTATTGCTTTCCTATCCAACCAGGCTTTTTACAAAAAACACACTAAAAGCTTACGAAAGCCAGTGTACTCTGAAGAGAGCGGGGACACTTGCCAGTACTCAGTACCCAGTGACTCAAAGGTTGCTATTACAGGGCTGAAGTATGAAAGGCTGCACAGGGCAAGCATGGTGGAGGAATAAACCCCGCACAGCAAAAAGGAGTCCGCGCAGAGAACAGCAAGGAAGTGGCTGACAAAGGACCAGGCTGCAGTGTGCAAGAACACAAGCAGGAAAGACAACTAGGAACAGCCAGAACAGCACAGCCTAAGAGAAAAGCAAGCAGGGACTTAGGGGACAAGAAGCTCCTAATATCCAAGGGCAGAATGAAGGGGCTGAACACATACTGGCCACGGCGGCCAGTGGCAGATCTGCAGATGTACCACATCATGGGATGTGAACAAGGCTGAATAAGGCTGTCTGTGGGGAAGCCCATACAACACAAGTATGAAAAAAATTCAGGGAAGAAGCAATGAAATTAACCTCTGCAGAAACCACCACAGGCTGAGACTTTAATGAGCAGGTAAACTGGTTTTGCTTGAAAAATACACCTATGGGCCTTTCTGAAGTCAGGAACTGATAATATGCTTTGGTCAAATGACTGTGATTTACTGAGTTCTGTGGT
>NW_009259308.1:2892928-2895815 GCF_000687185.1 Egretta garzetta
TGCTGTCTTCACTCAGCTTGGCTCCAGATGTACTTTGGAGAAGAGCCACCTGGCATGACAGAACTAAGACATTAAAAGCAAGTGTGTGCATTTGTATTTGATATGCACAAGCATAGATAACTTACTGGCAAACAGCAATCCTCGTAGTGATGAGAAAGTTGATAACTCTTGCTAAAAGGTTTTCCAGCGATTGCTTGGGAAAACGCTACCTGTTGCTGGCCTCTCCAACCTTCCTTTGAAAACAAAGCAGCTTTGATCGCTTTGTGCTAAGGCCTTGAAGCAGATGGAGGGAAATGAGCTTTGCTGATCAGTGAAACACAGGAGTTGGGCACTAAGGACACTGACTGTCACAGCTTATCCTGGCAGACATCCCTACTATGGACTTCTGGGTGGCATCAGCCTTTTGAAGGACTTCAGCAGAGGTGGATGAACTCTGTTCCTAGGGATTTTCTTGGAAGAATGGATCAAAAAAAAAAAAACCAACAAACAAACAAATTACGCATGATCAAAACCTAATAGTGGGCTGCAGCATCACTGAAACATTCAGAAGACAGGGGCATAACAGATGCAAGTTGTGTTTTTAGGGAAGGTGGCAGAATAGTTGTCTGAAACAGTCCAGACAAAATGTTGGTTGGTAAAGGGTCAAATCTAGGAAAGGAATAGTATAAATACTGGAAGCTGGAAAGCTGTGTTACATTTGACTGCAGGGGGTCCTGCTCCGCAAACAAATCTGTGCAAGGCTAGGATGTTGCTATTTTCCCCTCACTCAAGCTACTAGTTAGCTATATTTTTTAAACCTCCACGTTGTGCCGCAGAATCTTTCAGTGTTTGAATTTCTAACACCAAAATCAGGCAGGACTATTCTGTGTTCTCATTAAGTGAAAAGGCTTTAAAGAAAAGTAGGGTCCTATGTGGGATATTCAGAAAGTTCATGAGACTCACAAATAGGTACATTTAATCATTGACACAATGAAGATCAAAAACTCACTCGTGCTTCACATACCTCCATAGACATCATCCATGCAGATAATCGTATCCCCTGCCTTTAACAGGTGAGTAATATTCAAAGTAGCAGCTAAGCCAGAAGCATAAGCTAAACCTAAAACAGAAAGAGTAAGTGGCAGACAGACTGTATTTTAATGTGATACAACCTTGTCAAACTTGCCTTGCTTTCCTCACTTTGCTTTTAAGAGGAACCTGTTCTGTCACTCTTACTTATGCTATCTCACTCGTTAAATGGATTCAGTAAAAGCAGCAGCCTGATTTTACACAGGGTGGAACCCAGGATGAACACTGGTAGCAGAGTCTGGTAACAGCTGCTGCGGCGCTCCCGTTCCCCCACTGCATTCAGTGCTGCTACACAAGGACAGATTCAGTTTAGCTTAGGCATCAAATGCAGTGAGAGGAAACAAAGTCACTAAGGAAAGTCCAATGACTAAGCTGGACTTTCCTGAATGATAAGTGTTGGACTCTTTCCATACCAAGAAGCAGCTCTTGCCCATAACCAGTAGTCAGCGGCTATGAAAGCCTTGCCGTGATACAACTTCTGCTGACAACCCGGTGTCCTCGTTCACCAAGTTATGTCTACTGTAGACACTGTCATGAGACACACATGCTGACATCTTGCTCAAGGAACCTATTAATTGCTTACAGTATTTAGCTCCATCTAGCGCTGCCACAGCCTTCTCCAGGCAGTCCCGGGTAGGGTTTCCACTCCGGCTGTATTCATAACCCTATTGTGAAAGCAAGGAAAAAAAAAAAAAAAAAAAGTAATTTGAGAAAGCACTGAGAAAATTTTGTACAATAATACTCCTAGGTTCCTTGACAAGTCCTCACTCTCAACGCTGAAGTTACTCATCCACCTCCTCCAACAACAGCAGGCTGGTTTTCTGGCTATGTCAAGCTGCTGTATACAACATCCGACGGGGCATCCCCAACCTGAAAATGGTTTCTGGGGGTGCACTGGGGGAAGTGTCATACTGCTAGCCACTCTCTCCTACTTTTTGCTAAGTACCCATCTCTGGACACTGGTAGAGAAAAGGTCTTAGTCTGACACAGTCCCCTCATTCTTATATTATCAGCAAGAATGTGTCCCATCTCCATGACGCTCTGCTTGAAAGATGCTATAGGGCACGAGCCAGTACCAGCCTGTACCCATCAAAAGTTTTTGAAAGCTCAGATGTTTCCCTGGCATGCAATCAGGCCAAGTTCCACACTTCAGTGCAACAGCTTTTATGTGAATACTGACAAAATTTAACAAGAAAAAAAAATACTTATGCATGCATGGATGCACTTGTTACAGAGAGAACCTGGCTAAGTATCCTGGTATTCGCATACTTTCAGGATTTCTGTTTAACTTCATCATATGCAGGAGTCTGGCATACTGCTCTCACGTAGCTTCCGGCAAGAACGTGGCGGCTCTATCATCAACATGTGAATACAGCAGCATGTGACTCCTTCTTCTGTGGTCTTCTTCAACACAGCTACAAGCATTCACAGTTTCAGTCCATGTAAGTCATTTTGTGTGGAATCAAAGATCAGAAGGCAAACTCCTATTGCCCAACCAGCACACTGCGATGTTCAGACCTCGGGTTTGGAACAAATACCGATTTATGAGCTGCAAATTTGTGTCATTTGCCTCGTACATGCATGGAAACAACCAAAAACTTCATGATAGGTCAGTGCAAACACTTCCAGTACTTTCTACAATACATCCATGAAACACTTCCGAAATAGTCATTCGGTCTGGAAGGACGACTGAAGCAGCCTTTTACACAATCTGTGTAAAGGAGACAATGTATTCTGCCTGGGCTCGGTGGCAAAGGAAAGCGTAGTTATCGCGGGTCTTCAAGAACACGCGCGCTACCCGACCGCGGCCCGAGCCGCC
>NW_009259308.1:2896794-2900272 GCF_000687185.1 Egretta garzetta
GAGCCCAGGGAACGGCTTCCTCCTGCCTCTGCGCCGGAGGCCATCAGCCCGGCGCACGCTAGTGCGCCCAGCGAGGTCACGCAACCTAAACCGAGACGTGTCCGGTTAGAGAGCTTTCCCTAGTGCTTACGCCTTCTTCTCTTACATTTCAGGCTGAACTGGAAGTCATTTTCATACCATTTGCAGGTAAATTTAGAGCAAAACTGAATCTAAGTGGAAGAAATACATGGATTGTTCTCAAGCCCGCTTTTCAGCTTTAGCGCGTAGTGGAAACCTGAAGTTTAGGGTGGAGGAATTTAATCCTGTGGTGACAAATCCTGTGGAAAATGCCTACATAAATCCCGTGGGCAAAGCTTTGCTTTGAACCCACCAGGACACCAAGTCACGAAGTGTCAGGCGGCCAGCGGATCTCAGGCAGTACCATAAAGGGTCTCTCTTATTTTTATAATCTGTATTATGAAATACGGGTCAGTCAAACTGAGGCAAAGGGGAAAATGGAATTGTCTCCTTGTCATACAAAATGTCTTCCTCCACCTCCAGTTTCATGTTATGGTTATCCGTGTAGCCCACAATAGTCTTCCGTGGCTGTTTCTGGAGGAGGCTGTCCTGTCCGTAAGTGTACAGTTCCTGAGTGCTACTGCTCCTTTCGTGGACACAGATCCTCGCCCTCATATCCCCACAACCGGCTGCCAGAGCACTTCACGGAGTAACTACAGGAAGGAACTCCGCCGATGCTAGTCCCATGGATTAGTCTGAGCAACCTGAGTAAATAGCTTGCGTTTTTTTCCTTTTAATAAGGAGATACAAGAATTTCTGAGGTGCTTTGGGACGGCACCAGCCTGAAAATAGAATTAATACTTCCACTTCGACAGAGTCACTGAGGCTACGGTGCCTTAACATTTCTTACCTACTTTCTCCTGTTAAGTTTAATTTCCTTAAGTGTTCTTTGTCACCTTGAAAAATGTATTGCTCCCTAGCAACTCTCAAGCCAGTCATTCTGAATGCCTGGGAGAAGCAGAAGTTCACTTCTCCAGAGCTGGCAAATGCCATTCACTGTCCTCTAGGACCTAATTTATTTTTGTTTTGCCTTGTGGAGGTAAGGAAAAAGGTAACCGGAGAGCACTTCTCTATCCTCGGGTGCTTTCAATGTTCTGTTAGGTACTCTTCGTAAGTTTATATGTTACTGTTAGACTTGCAGCTAGACTAAATGCAGATGCACGCTTACATTATATCATTTTCATTTACTGCCTGCCTTTGGGTTTTGCACAAACGTAGTCTTTTATTCCTCTCTATTTTATGGCCTATTCATTTATATACTAAAAAAGTCGGCATCCTTCCTGGAGGAATACACCCGCGAGAAATTACTCCTCCATTATTTATTTCCTACTTGAGGAATTCCGGCAATGAAGTTCCCATAGACTCACAGCCCAGAACCCGTAGAAAATGCAGTTCCACATTGCCACAATATCTGATCCTGCTACTTTTACCTAAATTGCCTAGTGCTTGGCAGAGAGCAATTTAAGTAATTTAAGAAGGTGGAGAACATAAACAAGAGTTCTGTTGTTAGATGGTAAGAAAACCCCAAACATTCTCAGGAATTTCCAGGTCTATAATAATTACGCGGTACAGTCCTGGCATGGAAGGACATTTGGATTCACTACAAACACCAGTTTTCACAGAGCAGTCTCCTTAGTAATGCATTCATTATATTTCTGGACTGAGTAAGGGACTCCATGAGAAGCTGGTAAACAGTGACTTCATGCCTCTGTCTCCTCTTAGCTGGCCTCCAGTAATTAAAAACGCAACATGAAGCTTCCAACATCAGCTAAAACCTGAGCTAGTATATCTCCTCCACAAGACTAGCTAGGCACCGTACATGTTTCCAGCACGGCACCGGGGCAAACAGCCCCTTGTGCAGCACTGGAGAACGAAGAAGAGACTTCAGAATTGCTAAGTCACATTTGCCTCTCAAATTGTGTCTGTAAATGGGTTTTAATTTTCTCTAAAAACGGGAAGAGCCAGAAAAATCTTGTTGGAAAGACCAACAGAGGAGTATAGAGCAAAGGTGACTTTATTTTTTCTCCTAGAATTATTTAAAATTCCGTATTAGAATTTTAAATAGCTGTGCAGGAAGCAGCTGCGCTGTCACTCTGAAGGCAGCAGGCACAGAAATCGTATTTCATAGTTCCCACCTCTGCCTAGAATTCTTAGCCACTTAGTATGAGAGGAGATGGTGCAAATTGAGTAAAGAAAGAGGTCACCCAGAAAAGTAGTTCTTTTATCACAGCAGATCTAATCTTCCTGACAACTTGTATGTATGTTGTTTCCCCTGGAAGCATTAGTAAAATATCCCGTTTACCTGGAATTTGACACATCATTTTTTAAATGAGTCATTCCACTATTGTAAGTAGGTCCTGGCAGAGCCAGTGCTAAAGAAGGAGCTCCTGTGGGGAAATCTGGAAGCTCTGAAGCTAACGCAGTTACTAACACATCTACAAGGACAGGACAACTGTCTTGCCTTTCCCTTTTCCTGTATGTGCTTTTGAGGAAGGCGCTTGTACCCGTCCCACCATTCTCCAGCTAAGTTCTTGTTTCACAGTCATGTATCACGCTGTGACTTTTCCTTCTGTTTCCCTTTCCCCTCGGAGAAGGAAATAGCCACGCAAACGAGGGAAATGGATGAACAGTGAAGGGACGGGGGCGACTTCTTATCCAGAACAACATAAGCAGCCTACTTCTTTCGCTTGACTTTGCAAGAGGATTCAGAGAAGGAGTGCCGGAGGAGACACATGAGTGCTTATTTGAGATCGCGTTGAGAAATCCCTTGACCTTTTGTGACCCAGGAAGTAACCCAGCACTTCTGTTCCCTTAGTAAACGAGAGGAATTGGCTCAACTCATTTATTTCATCGTTGTGTGGTTTGTTTACACCTCTGGCACGCAGCAACGTACAGAACATACTCTGTAATCTATACAGTTGTGTAACTAAACCTCAGACCAAGACACTCCTGGATCCACCTTGCCACTTCACAAACGAATCCGAGAGGAATCCGTAGGAGTCATCACAGCAGTTTTGCAACGGACTGAGAATCTGTGTCCTTCCTTACCGCATGACACGCAGCACCAGAGGTGGTGCTTCTCTCCCCTGGAAGGCCGAGATCAGCCTGGGCAGCCCGGAGCGCTTCCCAGCAGTCAGAGCCTATGCTAGCAGCAGTAATGGTCCGAGGATAAAGGGGTGCAAGGTCTGCGGGGAGGCGCACCCCTCTGTGAAACGCAGTCACCTCACGGCAAGAGTGGCGAGCTGCCCGGCCCACGAGGTCGTCCCGCTCCCCGTACCCGCGAGGCCACGGCAGGCCCTTACTGCCAGCCGCTTCCCTAGAAATGCCAGATTCATTCTTCGCGCAGATACATTAGCGTGTGCAACAATCCCTGTGGAGGACACACCCGAGCCCGAACCGAAAGAGCCAGCGCAGCCGTCTA
>NW_009259308.1:2901066-2903104 GCF_000687185.1 Egretta garzetta
CCTCGGGAGCCGCAGCCTCCTCTCTCTCTTTCTCTCTTCTCGCCCGCCCCGCTCAGCCTGAGACCTCGTCCCTGTTTTCGGAATCGCCGCCGGTGTTTCTCTCCTGGGGTCTGGGCAGCTGGCGGGGGTGGAAGCGGCAGTGGGGTCTGCGGGGTAGCCCGGCCATGCACTTGGAATATTCTTGGGATTTTCGTAATACGGGCGAGCATGGCACTGGCTTCTGCAGCAGTGTTGTGCTGGGGGAGCTTCCTCTTACCGGGTGTTGCTTCATGTCCGAAAGCCTACTTAATTTTAAAAAAAAAATATTTTTTTTTTATAGTGTCTGAACTGTCACCTGTTTGCTTTCGGAGATGCTGGGCATAGTCAGGAGTAGTTCCTTCGGCTGTTGGTGGAATTGTCTTTTTGATTTTTTTCCTCCAGGCTAAAAAAAAAACAATTTTTATATATATATATATATATTTTTTTTTAAATGCTTTAGTTCTAGGATTTGAAAGAGCTAAAATCTTGTTCTCTGCTCCTCTGTAAGCTTGCTTTGGACTTAAAAGTGGTAGTAGCAGAGGCAGCAACATGATGCTCATGTTACTCTGTAACGCAGAAATATTTAAAATCTTGCTAGGATATTTTAAAATAATATGTTTAATTTGGGGAATATTTTACATTGTTTAAAAGTAAGTCAGGCTGTCAAGTCAGCTTAAGTTTCATGGCTAGTTTTCATCTCTACGTTTCCTGCCTATTTCAAGAGTAACATGATACGTTTTTGCTGGAGAATGCTAAATTATACCGTATGTGGTATCTGGAGAACTTGCGTTAAAGGGTACAGTTAGATTCCTTTTCTGATTAAGAGATAAATGTTCCCTTTGTTTTACTTAATTGTGTCACGTAAAATAAAAAGGAACGTTAAGGTAGAGCTGTCTTTGGGATTGGTACAATGGGAAGAATCATGTAATTGGAAATTAAAAGCCATGTCCATGATAACGTTAGGCACTCTGAAATGCGAACTACTGTATGCGGAGTAATATACGGCTCAGTTTTCTCAATCAAGACAGGGAGAAGTAGTTCTTACAACTGTCATAACATTTTTCTAAGTACATTGTTATAAATATAGCTAGAGATATATTTATCCTGTCATCTTCATTCCACACATTGCAGCAAATACTGGTAGAATGAAAGCAACAGACTCGGGAAGAAATTTTCTCTCTCAGTTTATTCCTTCTGCTGACTTCTCCCTTATACCTCCTCCAATTCCTTATCAAATAACTCATCATCATAAGCTTAGTATCTACTTTGAAGGCACTTCCTGATCCATCTTTGCTGCAGTAACATCTTCAGTGTGTATCACAAATATTGATACCATTCTTTTCTAATCATAGAATCATTTGGTTGGAAAGTACATTTAAGATCATAGAGTCCAACAGTATCTGTACACTACTAAACCATGTCTGTAAGTACCTCATCTACCCGTCTTTTAAATGCCTCCAGGGATGGGGACTCGACCACTTCACTGGTCATCCCATTCCAGTGCCTGATAACCCTTTCTGGGAAGACATTTTTCCTAACACCCAATCTAAACCTCCCTTGGCGCAACTTGAGGCCATTACCTGTTGTCCTATCACTTGTTATTTGGGAGAAGAGACCAACACCCACCTCGCTACAACCTCCTTCCAGGTAGTTGTAGAGAGCGATAAGGTCTCCCCTCGGCCTCCTCTTCTCCAAGCTAAAGTCTCTCCCTCAGCCGTTCCTTGTAAGACTTGTGCTCCAGACTCCTCACCAGCTTTGCTGCCCTTTTCTGGGTACGTTCAAGTGACTCAATGTCTGTCTTGTGACAGGCCCAAAACTGAATGCAGTATTCGAGGTGCAGCCTCACCAGTGCTGAGTACAGGGGAAGGATGACTTCCCTGGTCCTGCTGGTCACACTATTTCTGTTATAAGCCAGGATGACGTTGGCCCTCTTGGCCACCTGTGCACACTGCTGGCTCATATTCCGTCAGCTGTTGACCAGTACCCCCAGATCCCTCTCTGCCAAGCAGCTTTCCAGCCA
>NW_009259308.1:2903316-2921847 GCF_000687185.1 Egretta garzetta
GTCCAGGTCGTTGATAAAGATGTTAAACAGAACTGGCCCCAACACTGAGCCCTAGGGGACACCAGCCTCCAACTGGATTTAACTCCATTCACCCACCACCCTTTGGGCCCGGCCAACCAGGCAGTTTTTTACCCAGCAAAGAGTATGCCTGTCCAGGCTATGGGCAGCCAGTTTCTCAAGTAGAATGCTGTGGGAAATGGTGTCAAAGGCTTTACTAAAGTCCAGGTATGCTACATCCACAGCCTTTCCCTCATCCACTAAGCAGGTCACCTTGTCATAGAAGGAGATCAGGTTAGTCAAGCAGGATCTGCCTTTTGTAAACCCATGGTAACTGGGCCTGATCTTCTGGTTGTCCTGGATGTGCTGTGTGATGGCACTCAAGATGATGTGCTCCAGGACCTTCCCCGGCACTGAGGTCAGACTGACAGGCATGTAGTTCCCCAGATCCTCCCTCCAGCCCTTCCTGTAAATGGGTGTTACATTTGCCAACCTCCAGTCAAGTGGAACCTCCCCAGTCATCCAGGATTGCTGATAGATGATGGGAAGGGGTTTGATGAGCACCTCTGCCAGCTCTCTCAGTACCTTGGATGGGCCCCATCCAGCCCCATGGACTTGTGTATGTCTAATTGGCCAAGCAGGTCACTAACCATTTCCTCTTGGATCAGGGGAGCTTTGTTCTGCTCCCTGTCCCCATCTTCTGTCTCAGGGTGTTGGGTACCCAGAGAACAGCTGACCTTACTGAGGCAAAGGCGGCATTAAGTACCTCGGCCTTGTCCTCAGCCTTTGTCACTATGGTTTGCTCTGCATCCAGTAAAGGATGGAGATGTTCCTTGGCTCTCCTTTTGTTGTTATTATATTTATAGAAACATTTTTTATTATGTTTTAAAGAATTGGCTAATTTAAGTTCTAGTTGGGCTTTAGCCCTTCTAATTTTCTCCTGCACACCCTCACAACATCCTTGTAGTCCTCCTGAGATGCTTGCCCCTTCTTCCAAAGCTCATAGACTTCCCTCTTTTTTTCTGAGACCAAGCCAAAGCTCTCTGTTCAGCCAGGCCGGTTTTCTTCCCTGCTGGCTCATCTTTCGGCACATGGGGATGGCCTGCTCTCACACCTCCAGGATTTTCTTCTTGAAGAGCATCCGGCTTTCTTGGGCAATTTTTCCCTTCAGGACTGCCTCCCAAGGGACTTTGTCAACCAGCCTTCTAAACAGTCCAAAGTCTGCCCTCTGGGAGTACAAGGTGGCAGTTCTGCTGACCCTCCTCCTTCTCCAGGAATCGAGAATTGTACCATTTCATGATCACTGTGCCCCAGGCGTCTTCCAGTCATCACACCAGCCACAAGGCCTTCTCTGTTCACAAACAACAGGTCCAGTGGGGCACCTTTCCTAGTTGGTTCACTTACCAGTTGTGTCAGGAAGTTATCTTTCACACACTCTGGATTCAGGAACCTCCTAGACTGTTTCCTTTCTGCTGTATTGTACTTCCAGCAGACATCTGGTAAGTTGGAAGTCCCCCACAAGAACAAGGGCGAGTGATTGTGAGACTTCTCCCAGTTGCTTGTAGAATATTTCATCTGTCTCCCTGGTTGGGTGGTCTATAACAGACTTCCCCCATGATACCTGCCTTGTTGGCCTTTCCCCTGATTTTTATCCATAAACACTCAATCCTATCATCACCATCATTGAGCTCAAGGCAATCAAAACACTCTCTAACATACAGGGCTACCACACTGCCTCTCCTTCCTCGCCTACCCTGCCTGAAGAGTTTATAGCCATCCATGGCAGGCACTCCAGTTGTATACGTTATCCCACCACGTTTCTGTGATTACAGCTATATCATAGTTTTCCTGCTGCACGGTGGCTTCTAATTCTTCCTGTTTGTTGCCCATGCTGTGAGCATTGGTATAGATGCGCTTGGACTAATGATCCTGCCACTCTTCTGAGGGGTGAAGTCTCAATTCTTAAGTGACTAATTGCAGTTGTTACTAATCCATTGATAACCTTTGCATCTTTGCTGCCGCTTGGTTTACTATCCGGCAATTCCTCTGAGGTGACAGACCAAAGGACTTTGCTAGCACTGCTGTCCCTCACACTTTGCCATGCCATCCCCAGGCTTATTTCTAGCAAGCCTGGTTTCACACCCCACCCCACCCCTTTCAAATCTAGTTTAAAGCTCTTTCAGTGAGCCCTTCTAACTTCTTTGAGAGCATCCTTTTGCTCCTTGGAGACAGCTGTACCCTCTCATACCTGGTGTTGTGCAGGCCAACCCATGGTCAAATACCCCAAAATTCTACTCCTCACACCAGGCTCGGAGCCAGGTACTTACTTCCTGGCTTTTCCTGTTCCTTCCCTCATCATTCCCTGTAATAGGAATGATAGAGGAGAATGCTACTTATGCACCTGATCCCCCTGAAGTCCTTCTTAATTGCCCTCAGACTTCTTGTTGAGATTTCATCACTGCCTACTTGGAAAATCAATAATGGATAATAATCCCTGGGCCTTGCCAGAGTTGGAAGTTTTCTTTCCACATCTCTAACCCAGACCCCAGGTAGACTTCTCTATGAAATGGGTCCGGTCTGCATGTTGGGCTGCCTTATTATATGTGTATACACACACACACACACACACACAATTGGGCTGCCTTATTATATGTATACACACACACACACACATATATATAAATGTTGAATGTCTTTCTGCTGTCTTTCTCAATGCTGTTTACAGTAGGAACGCTTTGCAGATTTCTGTCTCATTATCTTCCTTCAAGTTTTTACTTTAAGTATTTCTTTGCTATTAAGTTTTCAGAAAAACCCTAACAACAAAACCCTTGACGCCTTGACATACCAAAGGCCTGACTAGTATTTCCTTGTTATTGTTTTGTTTCTGCCTGAATCCATCTGTCCCTTGTTTACATATTTGAATCCTGAGTTATTTGGGGTAGATAACTTCAGCTTACAATTACACTCAGAAATAAGCCAGAAGAATCCTACTACATGATAAGGAAGTGGCAGAGGGGAGAAAGAACTTCTAGTAACAGTTATTGTTTATAATTCAGTTCCATTTTTAGTGTGCAGTTAAGTGCAGAAAAGCCAAGTCCTGTAGAATGTTAAACTCTTGGTGTTCTGATAAAGCAAATGCTGGCTGTGTCTGTAAATTGAGTGCAGCCTGCCTCGCTCTCTAAATTAACCTCAAAAAACATTACCCGTGGGAAGGCTAGTATCATTATTCCAAAACCAATGAGTTTCTTGGGAGAAGTTTGTATGTATACTTATTAGATTACTGTTATTTTTACTATAATACACATTTAGGAGCTTAATCATATATTTAGAATAAAACAGTGTTATATTCTGGAATAGACAAATCTTGCTGAACTACTCTTGGGAAACAGGCTCAGCTTCCTTGTAGGTGTGCCAGATGCCTATCAAAAGGTTAAAAGCTACACTGGCACGTGCATGTGGACAAGTACTGTATTTTATGTGTGTTTTTGTGCAAACAGTTTTTTATTTGCGTGGCCTGGATGTGCACATGCAGGATTTCAGGTGCTGTTGTATCACTGCTTTCTTGGAATAAGGCCCTGGAGGCTATGTGACTTGGGGAGGGAAGCTTATATGCTTATTTGCCAAAGCTATAGATATTTATGAAGTTGTCTTTAGATGGAAGGGAAACGTGAGGTTTGTTTATATGGTGAATCAAGCTGTTGCCAAAAGAGAATTATTTTAATTGCAACTGTTCAAGTATGTGCCCATTCATGTTCTAGTCAGTGTCTAGAAATGATCATATCAAACACATTATCATTATGATTAAATTGCATGGAAGTCATCAAAACTACACGTCAGCCACTTAATTATTTACAGTGCCCTCTTTATTACAGCTTTCTTACTTAGGTAAATGACATGGTTGTATATTTGCACCCTTCTCTCTCCCTCTCTCCAGCAGCTGTCTCCTGTAAAGCTGCTTGTTTTCATGGAATCTAACGCTTACTGTTGTGGCTTGTGCTGTGGTTCATTGAAAACCTCAAGCTTTAAAACCATCCATGCAGCTGAAAGAAGTGAAACTGCCCTCTCCTACCCTCTTGTCTGTTCTGGCAGAAATGCTTAGTTGTACTGTGCACTGGCTAGGAAAAGTGGATTACTTTTAAAATTCACCATTTTTTTTTTTCATCAGACCAATTTTACCTAGAATTATTCTGTATGTGCTAGATAGTAAACATTCTAGAGGAACTGCAGCTGTCCTTGCCATTATGAAGCAACTAAACAGGATTTGTATTTTAGGATCAGTGGAACTTGAGGTTGCAGTGCAATAAAATTCCGGTAGAGTGGTTTCCTTTGAGCTCTGTAAATACTGGTACTAATTAATGTTTCAGTCTGGGACGTTTATCATCCAAATGCTAGCAAGAGCATGGTGGTGTGTCTCTGTTTCAGCAGCTGCTGAGATTGGATTTACATTTTCAGATCCCGTATCTCCCAAAAGAATAGAAGTTAACTTGTCCAGTTGTGCCTGCCAGCCAGACAGGTTTCTGAGATGAAATCTATGGAAAGTCTTGGGCTGCTTCCCGCTTCAAAGCCTGATAAGTACTGCTCCTGCTACTCAGTATTGATGGTTGGCAGTTGTTGCTAAATGAGAGACTGTGGCAGCACTGGCCTCATCTTTTCCAAGGCATTTGTCTTCCCTCAGTTTTCATGGGCAGAGTGAAAGCTTACCTCTGATTAACACTATTATTAGACAAAAGAGGAGTCTTTCTGCTTGAACAGCTCTACCCTTTCTCCTGCTGCGGGGGAAGAACCTGAAGATTCCATAGAGGCAGTCTAAGAGCTGAGTGATTCCTCACCATAATTTCTTTGTTTTGTGACATGCAACCTTACACAGTTTGGATGGCTTCTTATTGCCTCCCCTTCTCCTCCTTATTGCCTCCCCTTCTTACTCCCTTTCCTAAAAGGTGCTTTCCTGGCATACCTGTTAGGGCGGCTCCTCTCCCATTGGTACAGCAACTAACCTCTTTATTTTTTTCTCCCTGACGTTTGTTAAACCTTAGACTCCTCATTGCCAGGGACTTACTGGCTAAAGGCCAGCAAGCAAGATATTACCTCTTCAGCTTCCTCATAAATAGTCTTTTTTTTTTTGTTCTTCTAGAATTGATTCTAGTTTCTGTGCTTTATCGGTTATTGTACTATTTTTCTGCATGCTCCTCTTCCTCTCCCCCTTGTCTGCTGTATCCAGGTTTCCTATCTAATTTTTGAATTGCATGCTTTTTGGTGAGAAGATGATCATTGAGTCAAAGAAAAATCTGTGCTGGAAGAGGTCTCTGGTAGTGATCTAGTCAAGCCTTCTGCTCAAAGCAGAGGTAACACTGGAGTTAGATCAGGTCACTCAGAACCTTGTCCTGAGGAGTTTTGAAATGATGTGTGTTATCGCACCACTGTGCTTTCTGCTTATCGGCTGAATGAAATCCGATAAAGTTCTCAGCAAAGCATCAGGGGCCTGGTTAGCTTTCGTTTTGTTGTTTCGTGCCATTATAGCAAGCTGTCATAGCTACTGGAACTGTCTGGCTATGTTTTATTCACCATGTGAAAGGTGGGGTGTTTTTTTAAATGTTAAGGTTTATTAGTGTAAGAAAAACCTTAATGTAGAGCTATTTTTATATATATCTGTATCCTGTTGAAGTGCTTGATAAGGTGAGGAAAATGTTTACCCCTGGCTTGCATAATTTGAGTTTTCTGAGTACATGGGTTGGCTCATTCTCAAGTTTGTTCCTCAGTAATTATTTCAGTCACTTAACAAAGAACGGCTGCATCCAGTATTCTAAATTATGTTTTGACTCTCAGATGTTACAAAATCTATTAATAGAAAATTTGAGGTTAGCTTAGTTAGAGTGTGCATAATAAACTAGGATGTAGCTGTCTGTGACACTGCTAGTGTCCCTCAAGAATAATTTGTACTGCATGTTGAATAGCTCATTGAAAACCACTTAGAAACTCTGTCTTTGACTGCTTACCTATCTTGATCAGAGATTTCATGATACTATAGTATGCTGGCAATTACTTTGTGTAGCAACCTCTCAATGTTTTGGATTGCATCTTTTAGATGTGCAGTGCATCATCCTTTGCATGTAGCAAGTACTTATTGCTAACATGATACTGTAAAATAGCCCTCAAATCAAGTGCATTCGTTACAATTGCAAAAGAAATTTGTTATCCAGCAATTTTTCTCTTAACCCCACTAAGAAAATGTTTAAACATATAAACAGAGTAATACATTTAAATGGAAGAATTTTGCATCCTTAAGCTACATAAATAAAATGCGTCAGAATTCTGGTAGCAGCATTAATCCAGAAAAACAACTCTACCTTACAGCGCATATTTAAGAACAGAAGTACAAAATGAGTCATATGCATAGCCAGGAGAATAGGGTCAAGTTTGTAATATCTGGTAATAATCTCAGAAGCTTTCTTTGGAAACAAGGCATTAAAATAATGAAAAGGCTTTTTTATAGAGAAGTTACTGTTACTTCGCAACCTGTCCAATACTGTATTAGTAAAAATTTTGTACTAAATCTTTGAAAAATTAATAAAATAGGCTTTTAAAATTTTAATCACTATCATATCTTTGAGTAGCTTTTAACCTAGATACGCCATTCTTTGTAAAATACCAGATTTTCAGATTATGATAAGCACAGAGGTTTTGGGTTATCTCTTTCTTGAAGATACAATAGGATCTCTTCATCTGGAGTATGTTTCAAGATGTCATTAAAAAAAGCACTCCTGAAGTGTGTTTCAGATATATTTGTTTTAACAAGTATAATCCAAATGCTCACTTAGAAAAATGTAACTGCTCTGGTATATTTTAGTGTGTTCTTCAGTTAGGTCATGTAACTGAAGTTTCTTAACGTGTAATACTTGTGTTGTATGTGCAAATGCCTGAAGGAATTGCAATGGATTCTAATTGAATCTAATATATTTTTATTTCTGTTATTTATTTTAGGAAACACTCCTTTACATCTTGCTGTGATGTTGGGACATAAAGGTAGGTAAAACCATTAATTAGCTCTTAAATTATCCTGAAGATTTAGGGGCAAGGGGAAAAAAAGATTTATCGGTTTTTCTGAACGTGATCTTGTGTTTCAAGCAAGTTCAAAGTTGAGGTTTTCTGGACAGAAGAGGCTACTCAAATTTGGAAGAGAAAAGTTGGAGAAGAAATCAGAGCTGTTCTTTAGACCAAAATCAAGGAGCTAGGTAGTGAATGGGGTAGGGCAGAAAGGAGTTGTAGGAGTTGGGACTCCTTATGAGCCTAGAACGAGAACAGTGGGTCGACCCCTCTCCTCTCTTTTTGCAGAGTTGGAATGAAATTGGGAAACTTGGACTATGATAGAAGATTGAGAAACAGCTCTAAGCAGTGGAAGCAAGCGTATGCATGCCTGCTTCCCTTTTGGCATCCAAGCAACTGAAGCGGAGGGATAGACTCAGTATGTGTAGGCAGGGGATTTGATCCAGGCAGATCTCTATTTTAATATGCTATTAATTCATGGTACAGAAGGGTTATTAATTTCTGTTTGTGTGATGATTACCCTTACTCTTTGTCAACACTTTTCTGGTTATTAGCGTCACTGTGTGTGTTGTTGCTGATCTGCTCACTAGGTGTTGAACAACCCCATTTAGCTTTTTCCTAGTGAAGTGAATCAGAATAACACCCTCTAGAATAAAATGACTCCGTGAATGGAAATGTAATCGCTCACCTGCTTTTTGCATACTCCTTCACTCGATTCAAATTTCTGACCCACTGCCTAGCTGTTTCTTCATGTTTCAAGACTGCCCTATTCGGGGCACAGGACAGCCTACGGGACTGTGCAGCCTGTTGATTCACGATGGCTCTCATATTTCCAGGTGTCTTTTGAGGATTTCTTTACAGTAGAATTTCAAGGCACAGGAATTAAATTTCTACTTCAAATAGAAAGTATAGAAGTAAACATGTTTCAAGACTGAGAAGAGACTTTGGAGTATGATTGTTTAGTCTCTGAGACAGTAAAATTCTTTTTCACTACTGAAACAAGAATGGCTTGTTGTCATTCAGCTGTGTGAGTCCTATGCCTGGTATGTGGTACGGCTCCATGAGAGAGCTGCTGTTAACTGAAACACCTGGCAGATTTGGAGAGGGGAATGCAGGAAATGCAGTAAGTTGTCTTAGGTTGTTTTGGCAATACCTAGGAAGTGATCTAAGATAATTGAGAGTTACAGTGGGAAGTAATTTTAAAGGAGGATGGGAGAGGTGGCTTATGCAGAATTAAGAAACAGTAGAGCTTGCTGGAATCTGCCAATATTGGTCTAGCCTGTGATACTTTTTAAACAGAAAAAAAAATAAGAGAAGAAGAAGATTTGCAGAAACATTTGAGACAGCAGTGAAGAAAATATGTTTTATGGGTGCCTGCCTACTAGAAGTCACAGGAGTTGGTTTTTTGTTTGTTTTTTTTTTTTTTTTTAACTTGCAAAAAATGTTGATTTCTCAGAACTGCTGTTTTTCAGTTAGGGTCCTAGACCAGAGGCTTAAAACAATAGAAAGAAACGGAGGCAGAAGCCTTCCGCCTTCCTTTAATTTCTCAGCCTTAAATGAGACATTTTTCTTCGTAAGATAGATTTTAGTTTTGTAACTACTTACCCTGTGTTTTCAAGTGATGATGATCAGCTATGTGTATAACTTCTACTGTGCCTTATTGCAGTGTTTGTTTCAAGCCTTAGTTTGTTACGGTCATCAGTTAATATTTACAAGTTTTGCACTGTTGGGTGTAGAAGGGGTTGTGTGGTTTTGGTTAAAAGGCGATTAGCTGTCCTGAAGGGACACTTTCCATATAACTACAACAGTATCGTACCACATTAATAAATACAAACAATTTTGTTCAAAGATGCTTCTTCCAATAAAACGGATAGAAAAGAATTTACCAACTTCAATTCACTATGGTTGAATATTTATTGAAAGTCTCTCTTAAAATTTGGTTATGTTTCAGCTCCAGGATAAAAAGCGATCTATTTAGTGCTGACAGATTCCTTGAATATGAGTTATCCTCATGCATAGTACAGCATTTCTTCCCTCTACTCCTTTTCTCACTGGCTGCATGTTTTAGATTGCAGTTTGCAATTCACCTCTTGGCTTCTTTCCATGTAGTCAGTCATCCTGTGTGTAAAGCCCTAAATCCTTTTAGGACGCTTGTGGTGAGCCTTTGTCTAGCTTGCCTAGAGCAGGGCTATTTGTGCATGACATCCATCACAATACCTGATTTACTGTTTCAACTTTGAATCCTGCATAGTCGTTGATCCACCTAGAGCCCCAGGTCCTTTCCTACCTTGTTAGTCTGTCTAATTGGTATCGAAGGTCAGTTTTCTGTCTTTCTGGGGTGATGCATATAGACTGTTCAGCTGTATATAGCAGCATTATAGCCAGTCTTTTCTGAAATGCGGGGTGAATTTATACCCTGTTTGTTTAACTGAAAATGTAATCTGGCTGGTAAATGTAAGCTTATTTGCCTGTTCACTGTACAGTGTTGTTATTGTGTTAGGCACTATATTTAAGTAACCATAAAAATACTTCTCTGTGTTTGCTGGCAGAATAGTCAGGGCTTTTGTTTATTTACCACAAAAGACAGTATATTCCCCAGTGAAGTGTCTCTTCCTTTCCAAACACTGTGCTTGCCAGTGACTCACGACTGTTGCATCTCGAATGACTAGTACAGCTTCCTGTAACACCTATAGTAGGAGAATAATGCAGGCAGTTCCTCTATCCGTCATGCCTGCCCATCCTGTTCATAATGAGACATTTCTTCAGCCTACGTTTGCACATGGGTCGGGTTGATTTTAATGAGATGTGGTGAGGAAACTTTCTGTAGTTAGCAGCTGAAGAACCGTTGCAAATGAGGACAGCTTATTCAAAACATGGAAACACCGAAAGCTTTCTTCTTTCCCTGATTTTAAGGGCTATTCATCATTCTACCATCACCTTTTACCCATAGACAGACAAGCGAATGCCAGTTGACCTGTGACTCCGCCAGGAACTTGTGTGGCTTTGATGAGATGTAAACATTGCTTTATCAGCACAGTGTGTGCATGCTGAGCTTCGGGGATAGCATTGATGCATGCTGTTACTGATGCTGTTGATGAAAAATGTAGCACATTGCAAGTGTACGTCTGTTGATGGAGCACAGGACCATGAGTTGTGTGCTGTCTTATCAGTGCTCCAGATATCCACGTTGTTGGTCCTATAGTATCTGTTACTTGTTGTACAGCCAGTTACGCACATGTTCTCAGGCTTGCCTAGGTCAGAGTGTGCTTGTTTGCCCACTGTAGATGCCATGTTACCACCACAAGATGTTACAGCACATAGGGGTGTGTTAGTGCCACAGTTTCCTCTCTGCCTCCCGTACACGCAATGTTCTCAAGAGTTGCCTAAAGTCTATGTCTCCGTGCATGTTTCTAGCAAATCAGACCTTTGCGTGAAAGGGGTAGAGATAAGAGAGGGGGAAGTCCGTGCACAATTCCACATGTGGAAGACCGTTAAGTGTGTCTTGGTACGCGGTTTTGTGCATTAAGGAGAGAGAGATGATGTAATGATTTAAAAATAGTTGTGTAGTTGTGTGTGTATGTGCGCATACAGAAATACAAATTTATAAAAAGCAAAATATAAGAAGCAGAAGAGATGTTTCTTCAGTGGTTATGTAATTGGGTAGTTGATCACCAGTTATGTTTTTAGTACTAATTTTTTACAGGGAAGTGCCATAAGTACTTACATAAATGGTTTTTTTCTTTGTTTAAAGTTTGAGTCAGAATCCAGGTACGTATTTTGATAAACTGTTTAATATATTGAATATCGACTACTTTTACTTTATTATTGTTTTCTTTATTATGAATGATATTGCTACATCCTTGATGTTTACTGTAAATAATTATTACTATTTTCTTACAGAATGTGCACACTTGCTTTTAGCCCATAATGCTCCAGTAAAGGTGAAAAATGCTCAGGGATGGAGCCCTCTTGCAGAAGCCATCAGCTATGGAGACAGACAAATGAGTAAGAACCTCTGCTTCCCGATTAATCAGAAATTGAGGCCTCATTCAGAACAGAAAGACAGGTTTTCAAGCTAGGAGTTTTTATAATACTCCTATTTTAGTTCTCTGAAGAGTTTATCTTAATCAGTTGAACTTTTTCATATCTAGAGGTGATATGACGAGTTCTATACATGTCCATTTCCTTGATAAGAAAGAAATTGCATTAGGTTACGTAATGCTAAGTAGAGTTAAGGTTTTGCTTAAAGTGATTGTAAAAGCTATAAACTAGCATTCTGTTTGTATCTAAAATTATAGTTACAAGGTCAGAATGGATTTTAGCTCTATGGGATCGTCTAATTGGAACTGCTCCCTGTGGTCATATGTATATTTGATATATCAATTGGCAATGGAATATTGCTTTTATGTTTCATCTCAACAGGCCAGCAGGCAAATATAGTGATTGCTTACTCACTTCAGATATGAAGTAGTAAAGGGAACATTATTCTACTGCTACTTACTAGTGGATGTTAATAGTATTTGATATTATCGTGTCCCATAGCAGAAAACTCACTATATATGATACATATTAATATATTATTAATACATTAATTCAATAGTTTATAATATACTAATAACATTCTGCATGCCAACTGGTCACGACTAAAGAATTTTCTCTAGTGGGAGTAGATGTTATGCAATCTACAGGCTCATGTTCAGTAATATACATGTGTACCCCCATGTTTACTAATATGCATGTAAAAGACCTCTTGACATAATTGTATACTTTATATTATAAACAACTATTGAGGCTTTTCTTCCTGTTGTGATCAGAGTAGGCTATGTATAATTCCTATAATTTCAAGTGAATTTCTCCAAAGTTGGATAAAATGTTGCATTTGCATTGTTTTTTCTTTTTTTAAGATGTCAAATAATTACATTAACCTGTACTTAAACAAATAGAATAGATTTACCTTATAGTTAATTTCTGTTTAGTTACAGCACTCCTAAGGAAGCTTAAACAGCAGTCCAGGGAAAGTGTTGAAGAAAAGCGACCTCGATTATTAAAAGCCCTGAAAGAGGTAAGTTCAAGGCAGTTGTGTTGACAAAAACAGATTGTGATGGAAAGCAGTGGCTTATGTTCTTAGTATGGATGCTGTGGCAAACTGTAAAGTTTTTCACTTTCTTTTGCGCTTAATAGCAATCTTGGCTTACAGTGCCCATTTTAAAGGGTCACAGAATTATGTGTATTTTTAAGATAATATTTCCTTCTCAGCGTCTAGAAATTCAAACAGAAAGGTTTCTGTACGACAGATCTGCTAGTCTTCTTTGCAACCTAAAAGTTAAAGAACGCATTTTTAATCTGTATTTATTTCATTAGATTTTTAAGGCTTTCTTAAATCTTTTGTTTTGGTGAATAATTTACTGATTTTTTTTAGCCGCCAGTCATGAATGACAATTTATTTTTTTGCTTAGTAATGAGAGAGACTTTTGTTTTAATTCTCCATCTACACGCAGCAGCCAGTTCTTGAGCACAGTGAAACGTTCCTCAGTTTAGGGAAACCAAGAAGAAAAGCTCAATTTCCTCTGTTTCAAACTGCTGCTAGTGTGCTAAAACTGAGGTTATAAAACGCAGGTGGTTATTTCCCTTTCAGTGGGGTGAGCTTCTCCTGCCTAGTCAAGTGGTAAAATATGAATGGGTTTGTAAAAAAACTATTTATCTTAATCCATACATCTGAAAATTTGAGCTAAACTGCATCACTGATACATTCTATGAATATGCTCTACCAATGTTCCTACGGTTTTCATTGATAAAAAAAACCCCTGCTGTCTGTCAAGAAGTGAAAAGCTTTCAGGTTTTGTGTGAGAGCAAACAGAAAGCAGACCCAGCCTTACTAAAACAGCTCTGCTGGTCCTTATTCCTGGTGGTGCAATACCTGGCCTAGAGTTGCATGTTTTTCTTCTTGCGTGCAGTGGAAGTATGCAGCTGCCTCAGTGGTATTACCAACATTTGCTAATTTTAATCAAGTCAACCCTTACTTTGCTTTTGCTTTGCATACAGTTAAAGGAGTTGGCTGGCATGTATTTGTGGAGGTAGAGGAATTTTTATATAATGGCTTAAGCATATTTCCAGAAGGCAAATTGAAATTTGTGTATGTGAATACTTCTAGCTGAAACCTGAGTCACTAATTTAAGCCAGAACATATAATTCCATGGGGCTGGATGTGATCAACTAAAGAAGCGAAGAGCTCCACAGGTCTTTTTTTAAACACATATTTACAATAAATCTTTTAAATTCCATGGCTTAATAGCTGTGTAAATTATTATTTTAAGAAGTGATTAAAAATGGGTAGTTCAAATGAGTCACAATTTTTATCCTTATTGATTCTGCTTTAGTTAAAGCTTCAGAATTGTTTAAGTTCAGTATAAATTCAAATACTAACATTAGAGAAAAAAGTTCTTTGGCAAAATACAACTTCTGCCTGTCTTTCAGCAAATTTTACAGTTGACATTTAGACTAAAAAGCTTGTTAATATATTCTTTTCATCTCAGCTAGGTGACTTCTACCTAGAGCTTCACTGGGATTTTCAAAGTTGGGGTAAGCAATTGCATATTCCTTTCATAGGGAGATAATGCAATCAGTCTTCAGCACACTTGTTCTCTCAAGCTTAAATTCCCTTCTGGTTTGCATGTTCTCAATACAGTTCTCACAATCTAAGTTATAAAGAAAGGACAGAACTTTTTTGCTGAATTGTTTTTGCTTATTCATTTTTGGAGCTGAATTCTATTCTGTAATCCAATGACACAATCCAAATATGGGGGGGGAGCAAGCTGTTGTTTACTTTAAGAAACTGATTATTAGAAGAGTAAAATATTAAAATGTCTATCTGATCAATTGATGTCATTATGGAGCAACTGGTTTGAACAATTTAGATGAGTAACTGGACTTGGGGCATTTAGCTTCCTGAATTTCAGCCTGTATTCTGAATGGTGACTGCCAGTTAAGCGCAGCTATGTGGTAGGTTCTTCAAACCCTACCTTCACCTTCATGTTTCTCTTATGTGACTGTACAACATTTAGTGTTCTTTCAGTTTCCACCTCCTGTAGAAGAAAAATCTAAATAAATTAGCAAAAATGTATTAACAATGATCGATATGTCTGAAAAATGTCAAAATATCGGAAGTGATACCTTCTATTACTCATTGATGTTTAAGTTAGTAACTTTATATACTTTCATATAGGCATAGTCTAAGTATTTGCTGCATTATATGCTGCTTCTAATATTCTGAGGAGGAATGAGCAGCCAGGCCGCCATCAAACGTTGAACAGATATGGAACAAACACCTCCTTTTTCTAGGTGGCCTTACTGTATGCTGCACATTTAATGAGTATGCTTTTTCATGGAAGAGACAGCATAACAAAGAGAGTAGAGTATAGGCATGGTGTAAGATAAGACGTTGCTTAGTGATGAGACTGCAGCCTGACTTGCAGAGTATGATGGTGGCAGTCGGACATCACACAGAAAAAGTGATGCCAGGGGTAAAGCCAACTTCTAGGGTTCCTCTTCTCCAGGAGTCTCACTGTGCCTCTGTTTACATTATTTAGTTTTTTCTATATATTCTCTTTCTTGAAGAGAAAAAGATGCTCTGGGCAGTGCCTCTGTCCCAGTTATTGGTCCCCTAGGCTAATTACATTTTACATGTGCTCTTAATTCCTTGTAGTTCATTTTGAAGAAAGTGTTGAAATCCCATTGTGTTGAATTGATTTTATTGCTATAAAGTAAATAGCACTTTTTAGCATAAGGACAGCTGCAGTCTGATAGATCCATCTCGTAATACTATACTGACTCTCAGTTCCACTGGTGGTTTAATGTTTGCTTGATGTTTTAAACTTAGTGCGTTGGATATTTTTTTTCCTGCTTGGGGGTGTTCTGCTTTAATTGTAGCTAAGCTTTCAGTTGGTACAATATACAAGTGAACTATCAAATAACAGAATTAGAATTTCAAACAGCTAGAAGACGAGTTATTAGAATTTATAAATGATTTAGCTGTGGCTGAGGACATTTTAAATTATGTCCTGATGCTGAAACAATTACAAATCAGTTTTGCAGTTATTGAATAGAAATAACCCTGGTATTAGTCAGTTGTATTTGTATTGAGATTATGATGAAAAATGGGTATGTTGTGTTTGTATTAAAACACATCGAGATTCAAACTGATGTATAGTTTTAATAGAAATATTTTGCAGAGGAACCTCCATGTCCTAATTGCATTCTCTCTCCCTACCTTTAGTGCCTTTACTTTCCCGAATTCTGCCTTCTGATGCATGTAAAATACACAAACAAGGTATAAATATCAGGTAAGTACTGATTTTACAGTGTGTGTTACCTAAGTCGTAAATATCTGCATGTTAGTGAAAATTATGTATTCCAGCGTGGTCCGAAAGAAATCGCTGAGGAGTTTGCAAATGTTTGTGAAGCAGCGTTGTGTTTGTGCATTGGCGTGTAGGGGCAAGAAGTGGTTTGAACTTCAGACTGTCTTTTTTTCTCCATTGATCTGAATTTAACTTCAGTTACTGAGTCACTTAAAGTATAAAGCGAAAGCAGCTAAGCTGTATAAGGCTTTATCTACCAGACATGACAATGGTTAATTGAAAAACAGCAATTTGATATTTTTAACACAATTTCAAATAAAATGAGCTTTCAGTATTTTGTGAAGAAATGTTGCTGTTCCGGTCTATGTAGTTAAAAAAGTGGTATAGTTTCTCTCTTTAAAGTGCTTGTGACAGATTCACATCCTCAATAGAGTGCATCCAGGAGTCTTTTCAAGCTCAGCCCTTTAAGTGGTTTAGTTTGGGGGTTTGGATTCCAATGTTTTTTCTGTCTTTTTCTTTAGGTTCCAAAGTTTTAAACAAACAAAAGTCAAGAATATGATTCAGAAGATTAAATCTGTAGAAAATTTCGTTCTATTAAAGCTGTTAGCATAGGTGTTGTGTGACTTTTTAGGTCAAATTTGAGTCTGAGACCATTTTTTTCCCCCTTCTGATTTCTGTGTGCTCTGCTTGTACGAGACTGGCATTGAGTGGAAATGGCTACCGATTCTTGAAATCAGAGACTCATATTTCATACTCAAAGATGAGCATTAAGCAGTCACCCCTTAGAGCTGAAGTGGTCACTAAATTCAGGTTCTTCAACCGTCTTTGTTAAAGAAGTATATATTTCAGCAATAACGAATATGAATTGCTAGAGAGATCTTTGTCATTGGCTCCATATTCCAGTTATTCAGGTCAGCAGAAGCATTTCTTTTTGTGTTGATGAGGGGAAAAGTTAGGAATAGCAACTAAAATAAGTCAAATAAAATAAATCAGTCTGTTTCTTAGTCATCTTCATAATTTGGGTCATGCCCTAATATTGTTACTCAAATCAGTGGCTGCTTCTTGTAGAGTAGGATACTGATCACACGGAGTAGTTGTATTTTTCAATGTGTAGCACATACTGGCTGTATAAATTCTGTCACTTCCTCATGCTGGCAGTTTTGAGATAAAGTTTTCTGAAGAAAACTTTACCTTTTCTTATGAAGTTAGCATAAGAATGATTTGGAATGCATTTATAACAGTAGAGGTGTTATAATGTGAAACTTAGTAGCAAATTTTTTTATTTCTGCATTCAGGTTTCATTTACAAAATATTCTATGAAAGCTTAAGCCTTAGTGTGTTTGGTTGTGATTTGAAAGAAATGCTTTTGCTTGCAAACTGAACTTACTAGTGTATTTGAGTGTTTATGGGTAGCTTCTTTTAAAGTATTGGTATATTTTCACAGGCTGGACACAACTCTCATAGACTTTACCGACATGAAGTGCCAACGAGGGGATTTAAGCTTCATTTTTAACGGTGATGCTGCACCCTCTGAATCTTTTGTAGTTTTAGACAATGAACAAAAAGTTTACCAGCGAATACATCATGAGGTAAAGATCTGTGTGAATGTAGGGTGTGAAAATACCTCAAGCTTTTACTTCACATCAGAAGTCTGACTTACTTTATTAAGCAAAATGTGCCTCTCGGAAAGACCCAAACAAGCTCCGAAGAAATGTAGACCAAAGAATTTTTTGCTCAGTTGTTATAACTTAAGCTGTATAGGTGACACAAAATTTTGTTACGAAAAACAGTGCTTTTGAATACAGACTTCTAAATGAGGAAAAAGCTAGAACATGAATCTTTTGGAAAAAACTTTTATCATTCTGAGTAGGCAAATATGTTTTAACTTATGACACATGCTACTTTTAATCTTTCCAGTGCACTTAATTTTGGTGACCTCAAGTGGGTTTTCAAACTCGCTTGCCACTGCTTTGCATCCGTTTAGTCACTGGCCAGTTCAGTTGTTAACAATGCAAGGGTGTGACTCATTGGCCCCCTTGTGTTTAGTCAAGTTCTATTCAGTATTTGGGAATTTTTCTTCTAGGAATCTGAGATGGAAACAGAAGAAGAGGTTGACATTCTGATGAGCAGTGATATTTACTCAGCAACATTATCAACCAAATCAATTACCTTCACACGTGCCCAAACGGGATGGCTTTTTCGAGAAGACAAAACAGTAAGCTGAAAGAACATTTCCCAGGCTGCATTACTGGAGACAAAATAGTTCAGACAGCTTTATGATGATGTCGTTGGGAAGAAATAAGGAGTAAAAGAATAAGATGTTCAGGACAAAGGAAAAATGTCTCCCCCTACCCCCCAAAATTGTCACTAGTTTGCCCACATAGAATGTATACGATGGACTGCCTTTGTAAGAAAAAAGTAGCCTGGAAGGAAGATAACAAACTGTAGTTAATTGGGCAGGGGGGAGAACAGATTGTACTGAAAATTACTTTATTGTAGTAGTATACGGTCTGCAAATTCATTCCAAGGCATGCAGTAAGGATTCTGTGCGCTCCTGCGTCAGAGAAACGCAGGAAAACGGGAGTGTTCTGGGTAGTTTCCTTTCAGTGTTCCTTTCCGCTGAGGTACACGTTCTCAGCTGTCCACCATCGTAACTTCTTTGAGTAGGAAATTGCTGTCTTGTTATTAGCTCTTTGTTTCCATCTGGATCTGTTCAGGTAGAGCCGTTCATCGCAAGTTTTCTTCTGAGCTAGTGTTTCAGAACTTTTTTCCTTTTGAATACCAAATCCATATTTTACACATGTAAATTATCCTTTAACACAGCTTGCTGTTGAAGGGGATTTTAGTCAAATTTCCCTTGGCCACTCTTAAATTCTTAAACAATCTTTTCGTCTTCAAGTTTCCATTGATACGAAATCTCTCTTCCTGATGGAGTTCTTTTGTTTGTGCTGTACGTACCTTACTGGGATTGTCCACTGATAGCTCGTGTGGTTGGTTGTGTAAATGACAACATTTCAATCCTGAAGTTATCTTAACTGCACTGAAGTGCAATTATTTGGATATACAAGAATTTAAATGTTGTGGGGGTTTTTTATCTTCCGTGAGTCATTAATGTTCAATTCCTTTTGTGCAGGAAAGA
>NW_009259308.1:2921874-2955068 GCF_000687185.1 Egretta garzetta
AAAGAGTGGGAAACTTTTTGGCAGATTTCTACTTGGTTAATGGACTTGTATTAGAATCAAGGAAAAGAAGAGAACATCTCAGTGAGGAGGATATTCTTCGAAATAAAGCTATCATGGAGAGCCTGAGTAAAGGTGGCAACTTAATGGAACAAAATTTTGAGGTATACTTAAGTAATTCTTCACAATTTGTGAATTTCTGCATAGGAGAATATAGTCTTTCACACCAGTCATTTAGCAAAATCTATAGCTAATGTTTATATTCTGTTTTGATTGTCTTAATTCTAAAATTATAAATACAACCTATAAGTATAATCATGAATCATCCCGATTAGTGCACACATTGAGGAATTTCTGTAATTATATTGGATATTTCAGTCTTAATTTGTTTCTTAGTAAAAGATGATGGGTTTGGCTGTGGCAAATTACTTTAACTTCTTTTATACCAAATGTTTATTATTTAGAATGCCTTTCTGGTTTTCTTTTCAATCGCGTTTTCCTTTAGCTTCATTAAAATGGAGTAAGCATGTTGTTATCACGATGAAATCAAGAGCTATTCAGAATGAGCCAGACATCATCTGGCAACACGCATGCAGCCTTTTAAAAATTATTAATTTATTTCTGTATTAGCTTGTGCTTTGTTACTTGTCATTCAGACACTTGAATTAACTGATTAACTGATGTATTAAAACAGCCAACTTCTATGTAAAACACAGTTTGAGGCCAAGTACCTAAATGGAGACTAAGAGCAGGAGGTGGAAAAGCCCAGTGAAGTATCAGCTACAAACTGGATAGACTATATTGCTGTTCTTCATAAAACTGAAATACAGTTGTATCTTTTGAATGGCAAAATTCTAAGAGACTATGAGGAAAGATAAACAGTTAAGACATGTTTTTCTGAACAGCCTGTCAGACGGCAGTCACTTACTCCGCCATCACCCAATACAATTACATGGGAAGAGTACATATCTGCTGAAAACGGAAAGTAAGTGTTTTTGTTTTATTGACATTAACTTCCGTAGACACCTTTAGATTATTGGTTTGGGATTGTGAGTGTTGTGGTTTGGTTTAGTTTGGGTTTTGGTGTTCTCTAGTTTGTGGGTGCTTTTCGTTTATGGTTTTCTGGGGACAGAGGAACATTGGGTGTGATGACTCAGGCATTTAACATTCTTCAGTGGGCTGGCTGGGAAGCTGATACCTGTATACATAAACAGTATTATTGCATCAACTGGTGATAAAAATGTTGGATGGGCATCTACCTGATACCCATGGCTTGAAATGTAAACATTTTTAAACTATGCACATCTAAGCTGACTTTCTTTAAGGAAGATTTTCTGACAAATTCATTGCTGTAATTCAAATTATCTTTACTTACTATAGAAATAAATAATCCAATTCACTATGTTTGAAATAAAAGTTTATGATTTAATGAGACTCCGGTAGCAGTGGCAGTGTACAAAATGCACGCTTCTGGAATACAAGGACATACAGATCTCCTAGTACTGGCTAGATCTTTGCAAGATGTTCTCCTGTAGGTGTGTGACTAGGTAGCAAACAGCTGTAATTTAAATTAATTTATCGTAGCTTCATTTGTAGAAGATGCAAGCAGTTGGGTTTATTTTCCAGGACTGCATGCTGTCTAGCTGTTGAGTGTAGAAGGACCAAAAAACATACCAAGTGTGTCACATAAGTAACAATGATAGAAGTCCTTCCTCCAAAGATATTAGACTAGCCTGTAGTCAGATAGGTTTGGGGTTTGTTTTTTTTTAACTAATTTAATTTTTAATGTATTTGACATAGAACGTGTATTCAAGCAGAATGAATAGGTTATGCTTGAACAGCTGTTGGGTCAGAAATATGTATGTATATAAGATTTCCTTTGTTTAATAATCTGCTCAACTGAAGGGAATTAAATGGGTAATCTAGGTTTCTAGTTAATAATCTAGCAAAAGAGGAAAAGGTTTGTTATCTTATTTGTTACATGTCTATTCCTCTCCTATAACAGAATTTTCTGTCCTGTGTTTTCCAGGATTGCGTTCTAGTGATAATAGAGTAACTTTCCCGCTTTCTCTGAGGTCGTTTAATATTTTAGGCTGAAAGCAAATTAACCTTTTTCTAGTTCAGCTTGATACTTTGTTCACATATAAAGTGTTTTAATTAACATCTGAAATCAGCTGTATATATTTCTGGGTAGTTGTCATGTCTTTCTGTAGTGTTTATTAATATAATGTTTATGAGGAATTATTTAAGATTTTTTCTTAAGTCATTTCCCTAACTGTTTTTTGTCTCATCTCCCGGTTTAGCAGAACTCAGTGATCTAAATTAAGATGGTTACTGACTCATCTTTACTATGCACAGCTTTTAAAGTATTTGTTTTATTATAGGGATTCTTTACTGATGTTTTCAAACCCGAGTCTTTCTTCCTTCCTTTAAAACCAAGGTTTCACTGAGAGAAAAACTGACTTTGTCTTTCTCCCCTCCCCCTTACAGAGCTCCTCATCTGGGTAGAGAGCTGGTCTGCAAAGAAAGCAAGAAAACCTTTAAAGCCACGATAGCTATGAGCCAGGAATTTCCCTTAGGAATTGAATCGTAAGTCAAGATTATTGGCCACGAATATAATTTATATGTAGGAAATGTTTTAATGTGTTTAGGAACTCCAGAATTCTTCGTATCTTCAGATATGGGAATTTGGCAGTTTAAAACCTGTGAATGAAGTCACGCTGTTAAGCAAGCAAACAGTTAAATTAGAGACCTCAGTGCTGGTGTGCCTGTTACTGGAAGAGCCAAGCGCTTATCTTACTTGATAATACCAGAGGTTTGACCAGGTTTATCATTAACGTGTCACAATACTGAGTGCCTGATTCTACAGAACACTAAAATGGTTTTGCCCATAACAAGTTTTAGCACAAAGTTATGTCCTCTAAGCCAGTACAAAACCATGTCAGGTTCCTTATGTCCATGGAGAAGAGGGTGTGGTGCTTATGCTTCAGTCTCTTGTGTAGAATGAGGACAAGGAATCAATATCTTGATGTTTATTTGTACACCTGTGGTAACATAAAATGGATCACTAAGAACTGAATGTGAGGATGCCGATGTTGAAGCTCTAAGGAGATAAGAGATATAAGCACCATGTAATTTTTCAACTCCTTTTTTATCACCTTGCTCCTTGGGTCATTTTTATCTTTTCTAGAGGGTAAGCTTGTGAAACAAGAATTTGTAATGAAATCTGTTTTCCTTTTCAGATTGTTGAATGTTTTAGAAGTAATTGCACCCTTCAAGCACTTTAACAAACTTAGAGAATTTGTTCAAATGAAGCTTCCACCAGGCTTTCCTGTAAAATTAGGTAAAGTGACTACAACAACTCTTGTGGCTTTGTATCTCCCAAATGTGTGTACTCATTCGTGCGATATGTGTTGAGTTTTGGAAAAGAACTCTCTTACATAAGAGCATGTTGCTGTAGATTTCCGGAGAACATAGTTGAGTTACTGGAAGTAACAATGGGTAGGAAATCTGCAGCTGAAAGGTGAATATAGTCCCAGTCAGGAAGAGAGCTCTGTAATTTATGTTTTTCTAATGCTAGGGTCTTGCTCTAAGAGTAATGTAATTATGCTGAATTATCCTTGCATTAAAGGGTGATCTTAGTCAGGAGTTAAGTATTTTCTAGCACTTTTGTATTCCTTTTTCCTCAAGGATTACTGGTGCTATATTTTTCACCTATAAATAAATAGAAAACTATTACACTTCTAAAAAATGGAAATAGAGAAAGCAATTTACTCATGGTATAGATTAGCACAGCATAAATTGCCAAAAAGTAATAGTACCTTTTCTAAGTATTACAGGGTTTTTTGCATACTAGTAAGCTGTTTAAGCTAGGCAATTCTGAACAGACGATATTCTACCTCCTATCATATTTACACAGCTCTGTTTACTGAGGATTGAATTTTTGCTTAGTTCATTAAGTTAGCTCATGGGCAAGCCAGTTTGAATTGGACACTTAAGAATTATCCTCAATAAAACTGGAGAAGGCTTATATTTCAAATAAATATTAAAAAGGTTCATCTTTTCATGTGGATTTGCTCAGCTGAAGCCTATGTGTGGCAAGGTTATTTCATCTTGTATCATCTTCAGGCCAATGTCCTTTATTTTACAGATTAATCTGTATGTTCACAGCACCTTGGTTTCCACATTGTCGGTCTGCATCAAGAAAGGAAAACCACTGAATTAACAATATTAACAGGTTTTTGAGTGGTGTATTGAGTTGGGTATTGTTTGCGTGCTCAGGGTATCTGAGTATATTCTGAAATAACTTTCTTTAAAACACTTCCTTTTCTAAGAGCTTTGAATTGCCATTGTATACAATACTAACCAAGCTTCTGCATCTCTAGGGAGTTTGAAGTTACAAATCTTGATGTTAAGAGTTGGCAATTATCGGTGAGCCTGTATTTCTTTGCTCTTCATTGTACCGTTTTGCTTCCTGCCTAGATATTCCTGTATTTCCCACCATCACAGCCACTGTGACTTTTCAGGAGTTCCGTTATGATGAATTTGACGAATCCATCTTCACTATTCCTGATGACTACAAGGAAGACCCCAGCCGTTTTCCTGATCTCTAACTAAACTGGAAGGTTAATGGTGAATAACAATACCAGCGTACCACAGTGAAAGCAAATGGATGCAAATAGCCCACAGATATAGATAGAAAAGTGGGTCATAAAGGAAGGGATAAACTTAATAATCCAGAAGAAAAGGGAATGTGCATCAAAGGACTGATGTACCGATACTCACTATAATGGGCATCTAATCTAGTTCGTGATTTACAGCAAGTCTCCTGATGTGTCCTTCACACTTTTATACATCCAGTACTGCAAGCGTGGTAGTCTGACACCTCGATGACCCTGAGAATACTTAACAGCTGTGAGGACTATCATTCGTTTTTAAATTTTTTACATTTCTTGTTGATACAAAAAGCACTCTTGGACCATTAGCATAAAAGTTGAAATGTCTTAGCTGGATATTAGCCCTATAAAACATCCCGCCATACTTAAGTTGACCATATAATATTATTTCAAGCTTTGTTTTCATGAATTGTAAACTATGTATCATTATGTATAGTTCAGTAATTTGAATGTTAGTTGAACGTATATTAGAAGGAATGCATTTTCTGTAGATGAATGAACCAAATGGTAACCATTAAACAATTGCATTTTCATACTGCAATACACTTCAGAAATAGCATTCGCTCTGCAGGGAACGAGGTACCTCCTCTAGCACCTTAGTGCAATCCATTGTGGTGCTATCCATGTCTCTCTGATCTGCTAATTTCTTCACTGAGCTGTTCATTAATCCTCCTTCTGTTGGCTCTGCGCTTAACTTCTCTTCATCATGCTGGCTTGGAAGTCCCTGCTGTGTCCATGATGCTGCTGTGATTAGTATGCTTGCAGGTTCATTAGCTAGAAATTGGCACTTTTTTCTTCTTTTTTCACGTTCACTTGGGAGACTTGCTCCGTAATGGTTGAGCATCAGCTAGATTATCTTGTATTTGTATTCAGCAGCCACTAGAAAACATGGGGTGCGTATAAACAGTTACTCGAACAACAAGCTCAAGCATTGAGTCTTCATGTAAGAAAAAGTTTCTCTTGAAGTTAGTTTAATTGTAGTGCACATTGAATAGGGCTCACATTGGAAGATTTTATTTGCAAATGCATAGGATGTTTCCGGATTAATTTCCTTCCTCTTAATATTTTGAATAGACAGGCATTTCAGTACTCTGGCTTCTCGAGCTTATTCTCATTCCAGGTGGCTCCAGTCTCCTAATTTGACAATAATCCAGCTTTTTGGTTTGTTAGGAAGAATTTGTGCAAAAGGCTAATGGTGCTATTTGTTTGTATTAAGAAATTTAGATTAAAGTGTTGTGGTGTAATTGTACAAAAATGTAAATATTTTCAAAATTATATTCTTTGTGCACTGTAGTTAAAACTTTTTCTGGAAAACAATAGAGTTAAGTATCAAACTTTATAATAAAGAATACCATCAATGCTTAGTAAAGGTAATCAACCTAACTAACCATGCAGGGAAGAAGTGGAGAGGCTTATCATAAGGCAATAAAAGCTGACTTGTCAGGCACATGGACAGAACAAGGAAACACATGTCTGATGCAGACGTTCTTTCAAAACTGCTGGAATCCATCTGTATAAAACCCAAAGAGGCTGCTCTAGAGAAGTACGGTATCCACTCTGTAAGTGGAGTCCTAGTGAATCACTGTCAGCAAAGTACAGATAAACTCCTAACAGAAAGTTGAGGTTGATCCTCCTCCAGCATCGCTATAGACCTGCAAGTTTGATGGGTGAGTAACGTTTACTTTGCAGACTGTGATCAATACACTGGAGTCATTAAATTGAAAGTCAGATGGAAAATAAAACTACAGGGAGGGGAAAACAAAGGGAAATTAAGAATTGTAGTGACTTTTGAAGTACTCTGTCAGTAGCAGATGTTGAACATTTGGCAGGAATGATAGAACTTGTTCTTCCAAGTAATTATGAATTCCTGAAGTGTTTTACATCTATGGTATAAATGGACACCCACCTCATGCTCTTGCTTCGAAACAGCTGAGATCCTTACCGGGAGAGACCAGGGTTGAATGTATGTAGAGACTGAATTGCCCTGTCAGTGCTGGAGGTCAGGATTAAATGTCAGTGGGGCCAAGTACAGATTTCTCCTGTCGCCCTCTTTTACAGATGCCCGTTGCGGGGTAGAATGTTTTGTGTAGTGCTGCTGGATCAGGTCCTGTGCCGGGTGTGAAACTCAAGTGAGTGCAGGTGCTGTACAGGAGTACCGAGTTGCTCGGAAATCTCAGCAGATGTGGAAGAACGTTTCTCCATAAGGTGAATGTTAGAAATCCTTTTTCTCAGTATTACAGGGAAAGAACCATGTGTTTTGTATTACTTTGCATTTTTGGTTATTCCAAATTACCATCACAGAGCTTGCTGACATAGGAAGGAGGATACGTAGCTGGAGCTATGTGGTTTAGGCAATATAGCGACTGCAATGGACTCTTTTAAAAAAAAAAAAAAAAAAGAACAAAGATTTTTGTGTAGCCTCACATGAAAACAGAGGGTTCTGTATATCTCCATCTGCCTATAGAACAGCCCGTGTCTTCTGGTGGCAAATGAGGTGTCTGACTCAAAGCCCACTGCAGTCTGTGGAAATGTTTTCTGTGATTTCCACAGACTCTGGCTGCAGATTTTGTGGGTTTTTTTAACCTTCACGATTACACAACTACTAACTTTGATACGTTTTAAGATTTGCAGAAACTTTTTATAGTGGGTTGCTATATTAAGGCTTGCTCTAATTTGGAGTGTCAGCAGAGAGGAGTGGACGCAGATTTGGTTGACTGTAGTCTTTTTACATTATTATGGTGAACATACCCTGCTGCTACTTTTCTTCTTACTGTGGAGCTGAATGATCTGACTCCAACCAGATTGTCCTTTCCAGTTCGGTGACTGTTCTCAGATTCCTGCAACAGCCTCATGAAGTAAGACTCTGTGAACTGTTTCTCGGTACATTTCCTTCCTACTTTTGGTGATGTGTTTTCTGTCTGAAACATTCCTAATGATGAGTTTTGAAACTTAAAACATAGGGACACTTGGGGCATGGTTTCCTGATGGATACGCCGCAAGCTGCAGGAGTCCTCATTAGCGAGAGGGACGTTAGGCTGAGCCTACCTTAGGGACTCGCGCCTTGGCACAACCGTAGCAATCCACAGGCGTGAAGGGATGTGAGCCCGGCAGCGTAGCTGTGCTGGTGCAGTTCTTTAGTGGTGACTCTGTCCACACTGATATAAATGTTTTATCCACTGTAATTTGTTTTGCGTGCAAGAGTTTTTGTGTTGTACTGGCACAAAATGCGTATTTGTCAGTATGGATGCGTCTGTACAGAAGCTTCGCCAGCCCTGTGGATGGGTGAAGCGTTTCTGGTATAGAGGGAGCCTTAGTCCACAGCTGTGCTGTGGGCACTGGTGTCCTTTACCACTTGTGATCTCCTGTTCAGATATCATTGGGAAATTTATTTTTTCTAGCAGGATTGATTAGCAGAACTTACTTAATTTTTGGTTTTCCCCTTATCTTTTCCTTAAGACCACGTTGGGTGTTCAGGGAAGGTTTGGTCCCCTGTAGAGTCAATACATAACCACAGCGGCTTTACTGAGGTTGTCTCCCTCATCACCACCACGCAACAAGAAGCGTGTGGGCTTTAACTCGTTAATTTGCATAGGGACTTCATTGCAACAGGATGTCCTGCAATGTAGGAAGGTCTGGGTAACTAAACACACCTTTCTGGACGCACCAGCTGAGGTGCACGGTATTGTTACTGGGTTACACAAGCAGGATGAAAAAGGGAGCTTGCACAGGTTGGGTAAGAATTTGGGTATTGAGATGCACATTGACGTGGTGGTGTTCTTCGGGGTGAGGCTGACAACAGCACGCAAGCTACGCGTGTGGAGGAGCTCCTCTGTACCAGGGCTCTGGGAGAGGCCACCTCAGTGCAGAGTTTGGGGCATTGTTTCTTTCTGATCTTACCACTATTTTTTTCCCCCCGATGGCTCTGAGGTTTTGGTTTGTTTTATGAATAAGTATTAGAAGACAGCCATTAATTCTGGTAAACTGAAATAAGAAATTGTTGCAAAAGAATTCCTAGGGTTGTTTCTTAACCAAACTGTTTCACTGGTCTTCCAAAATACTGCTTTAATTTGTGGCAAAGGGAATGAGTTTTCTTTTTCTTTTCAAGGAGCTGCTGTCCCAGTCACTGTACTCACTTTACTGCGATTCTTGATTTATGTATTGAAACAATTTGTTACAAAAAAACTCTGGATATATTTGTGCTGGAAACCCACCTTGTTAAGTTGATATTCAAAGCAACTGTCTGGTTTTTTTAAATGTATTTGTTCCTGATTTGTAATTCATGCAAGGGTAACAGCTTATTTAATCTGTATTAACAAATTTCCTGTAATGCTGCAGTTTCACATTTATTTTCCTTACAATTTGTAATTATCATGGAAACAATGTCACTTTTTTGCATTTTACTAGTTGTCCGGTCCACGTTTTTAACTTACCTTCACTAATAGTAATTTTTGGTTGTATCATTTGTTAGAATAAAGACCAAAATATGCTCTTTGATTCTGAAACTCTCCAACATGTGAAAATCTGGTCTTAACGCTCCTGTCACAGTACTTTTTAGGATATACATACACCGTAGACCTGTGCCTCTGAGCGGGGATTCGATCTGAGGGGACAAGCTCATGCTGCTACATTCTGCAAGGGCATTTTATTGGTCATTTTTTGAATAAAATCCTGCGTTTTCATTATACACTGTTCTTTACCCTCTGTAAAGCTGAAAGTTTTGTTGGACTTGTCTAGTACACAGTGGAAGAGCAGTGGTGGAAGGACAGGGGCAGCAGCTTCTGGCATTTACCTGGAGCTGAGGAGTCAGAAGTTTAGAAATAGTGACCTGGGACAGGAGACCTTTTAAGTTTACTGAACTCTGTTCAGGAATTACAGAAGTTTTATCTCCTAAATCCAGAAATGCGCTCATTTAAGTAACAAAGATGTGACAATGGGGCATAACAGGAGTCTCTCAGAACTGTGGATGACTTGGAAAGCAAAACCTGGAACTGCTAAAGTTTCGTTTTGCCTTGTAGAAGTTTGTTTTTGTTGTTTTTTGGGTTTGTTTTTTTTTTTTTTTTTAACTTAGAATTGCTCGTCTGTCCTCCTGCAGGCATCAAAGTTGAGTTGGCAAAGCAGAGATCAGGGCACCCCTCTATAGTTCAGGATTTGCTAACTTTTTTTAAAAAATTATGTATTTATAAAGGGTAAGGAGAACTCACGTTTGGAATTACAGAACATGCTTAAACCAGCACCAAGTGAAAGGAAAGATCTCGGTAAACTGCAGTTGTAGCCTTTATGTTGCTACAATGCACCATTCCATAGGGCTGGTAGCCACAAGACCGGCGTTCGCTATGACCACTTTTGAAATGAGTACGGCAAGACGTGCCAGGGACGTCCCGGCTCGAGTACTGTGAAAGTACAGCTGAGCAAGACATTTTTCTTTGCACATACGGGAAGTCATCAATGTATGATGGACCAGCTATCGACACCGAATTGCCCAGCGTCAACAGCAGGACATAACTTTTTCCATCTGGATCGTGGTACTTCGGTCTCAGTTAAGAGGTGTCCTATACATTCATTCCAAATGAAATAGCCTGTCAGCATGCAGCTCATTCCGCACTATCAGAGACCTTGGAACAAAATCACTACTGCCATTTTTGGAAAAACTGCAAGTTACCACTGTCAGTTAAATCCACCTGTAAGAACGCCAGAGGCCAGGAGCAGCTGCTGCTACATCCAGATTAAACTACTTCAGTAATGCAGAGAGGTGGTACCTGACTTGGAAGGCCTCACCTCAAGAGGTGGGTGAGCCTGGGCTCCATAATAATTAGCAAACCAACCTCAAATTACTGAAAGTTGTTCTAGCTCAGTGCCCTAACTGTGTGACATGGCATATATCTATATCTATACACATACACACACCTGGGAGAGGAAGCTCTCCTACAGGTTCACGCGATGCAGGAAGAAGGCAGGGCCTTGTCTGCAACGCCACCCGAGGGGAGCAGCGTAAGGCTGTTCCCTGACACAACCGGCAGCCGCCTCCTGCAGCACAGCTCTACCGGCTCCTACCCTGAAAGGCAATAAACCAAAAATATGTACGGTTATGTGCACAATTAGCAAACGTAGTCTAAACCCACCCCTTTCTCCAGTCTGTATTTGGGCTTGGGCAGCTGGAGGTGTGCAAGCAGCACGCAACACACTTGGTTTGTTAGCAAAATAAACTAGAAACAACATAATTTAATTACACGTAGCCTTGATCTACCATCTTGAGGTCAATAGCCTGACTTGGTCCTTCAGTACAGCGTGTGAATGACTTTCACAACAACACGGTCTAAGGATCAAGGAAGTTTATTACTATAAATCAGTTTATGTTCTTGTACTTCACATATAAATATCTTGATGACAACAAAGAAGGCACATCTATGAAGACCTCATGCACCTTGTCTGCATCTATTTTGATTTTATTACAAGAACTATCCCTCTCTCTCCACTAGAAAAAAAGCCTAGAACTGGTGGTATGACATATGCCTCTCCGTACTGACAAAATACCCAAAACAGTTGGTAAAAATTTACATTTCTATAAATTCTAAAAATGACACTGTGTATCTAAATGGCAGGTTCCACTTTGCCGAGGGCAAAAGGACAGTTTAAAAAGAAGGTGGTTTGACTCATCAGATTCAAGAAGTTCAAGCACCACTTACAGTTTCATTCCAAAACTTCCTGATTTAAACCCGTAAGTTTTTAGTTGACATTAACAGCCTAATTCATATGCACAAAGCACTCGCTGCTTCCCGTTCCTGCTAGTCTTCCATTACCGTCCTGAAGAGGTAAATGCTCATCTTTCAGTGAAAATACAAAACGTTTTTACAAATACATATTTCTTTTTGAAAGTACTTGTCCCCTGATACCTCCAGATTTCCATTTAAGCCCATCCCCTTCACTCCCCCAAGAAGTAAAATAATTCTTTCTGTAGTGTAGCACACTTAACCAGAGCTACAATGGCAGGCTTATCAGCTTTGTCGCTGCGCTTACAGTTTTGGAAGAGATGGGAGTTGTTACGGTCTTTTTAAAATGGGTAGATGAAGAAAAATGTATACTGGAAATGAATGAGGTAAAGTTTCATACATTCAGTGGTGTAAATAAATACCAGCAGAGTTTTATAGGAACATGAGTATAAGTTTGAGGGTTTTATTATCAAAGTTTTGTAAAACAATTTCAGAAACTGTACATCAACATGGCACAGACTGTAGCCTACTTTTGTCTTTTTACCTGCACAAAAGTAAAAGCTCTTGAACTTCCGTAACTAAGAAAACAGCTTGCCTAACTACTTTGCATATAACATGGAATCACTGTGTGCATAAGATTACTACTGCAGTGACAGTAAACACAAATTTATTAGTTTATACAACTTGAGATCAAGTAAAAAGTACATTATCAAGTAGACTTGCTTTTAAAAGCATACGAAGGTCAATTTTAAAATGCACTACCTTTTTGCAATGTGTTTAAGCTTATTAACAAATAAATCGACCTGGATTATGAAAACTGCACAAATCAACCTTTAATCACTGGGCACTGATCAAGCAGAGATTTTCACTTCCCAAGGCTCGAGAAGAAAAGTTAAGAACCATTATAACTCGCCTGAGATGAATTTGAACTGACTGATTAAAAAAAAAAAAAAAAAGCCCTCAAAAAGGTTAGTGCATTTTAACTTTGTCAAAGCCAAACAAACCCCACCGGAAAAAAACCAGAACAGAACAAACCAACCCCAGCCACATGGCTTAAAAAAAAAAAACCAAAAAACAAAAAACAAAAAACCCAACAAAAAAACCTATCTATATCAGAATGCTTATTTTCAGATGTACTGTCAATTTTTTTTTGTGTAGTCACATTTAAGACCCTTAAGTAGATCCACCATATGTTGTAGGACTTTAGAACATTTAGGATGTTTCTGCCACAATCAACATGCAGTCAGTGCATTCCCTATACTGCTCTATTACTGCAATGAATCAAATTCTAGAAACACTATCATAAGTGAGCTGATTTACTAAAGGAGATCATACAACAAACAGTCCATGCCTGCTGTAGATGCATGCAGCTTTTTACTGTTGCTTGAAGCATCACCAAGTTAGTAAAAATTGCTTGGCTACGCAATCCCTTTCGGCCGTAACAAGAATGGTTACCTTTCCATAAAGCTTTTGATGTGAGTTAGTATCAGGAGATTTACAAACCATGTATAGCTTAGAGCTGTATACACCTAGATTTAGGATTAACAAGTACAGCATAAAAGAATCACACAGGAATGACACTGATGCACGTCTGCAGCTGTGTTCACTGCAAAGGCAAAATTCAGTCACTCATATCCATGTCCTCTTCATGATGATCATCCCCATTTACTTTGGATTCCCTTGCTGAATCTCCACTGCCTTTATCAGCGGCAGACTCCTTTCCTTTAGGGGAGGATGAGTCTCCCATTTTCTTTTCTTCCTTTTTCTCCTTCTCGCTGTCATATCCTTGTTCTTCTTCATCATAATCCCTTGTGACCTGCTTTGCCGAGATAAAAAAAAAAGTGTAAAACTTGCTGGTAAACCCCTGTTGGTTTAAGGTTAATACTACAGCACAGGTAGTGAAGTTAAACAGGTTTTTAAACATACTTTCACGTCTTTATCACTCTCGGATTTTCGTTCTCGATCCTTCTCTTTGTCTTTGCTTTTTTTTTTCTTGCTTGTTGACCGCTCCCTCTCATCTCTACTTCTCTCCTTGTCCTTATCCTTCTTTTTTTCCTTTTTATGTCTACAATGATAAAGTATGTAGAAGAGTGAAAACCACAATCACACCATTCCGTAACTAGAACACAGACCGTGTCCAGACTGCTACCCGTAGTTCATTACAAATCTAAGGGGAAATAGCAGCGTGCACTAAGATACACCATTCGCTTTCAGAAAATAACTGAACATCCCGATTTCTTAGCTCTGGATCAAACACAACCACCACAAAGCGAAGTCTAAGAAACACTGTGTTAAGAATAGCAACACTACAGCAGTTTATGAAGGAGAAGGAGCACCTCCAGTTCCCCGTTCAGGGAGAGAGGATCACAAAATGCCCAGGCCCAACCAACAGTCAGTTGACTCCTATTGTACAGAGCCAAACAGGCCAGGAACTATGGGTACTTCCGACTCCCCACCCCTGGAATAGCTCACGTTTGGAGTTCTTGGGCACTAACAGAGAAGCTCTATGCTTGAAGCTGATTAAATGATGATAAAAAGCAGTAGCAGGCAGCAGAGATCCATTCTCTCTCAAGAAGTCGACCTATGGGCTAGGTGTAAGGAACATGCCACACTCCACCCATCTTTAAAATAACCCCACTGTGATCTTTGCTGCAGTTCACATCTTGGGAATTCTTCACCCAGACACCATTTTTCTTTTTTAGCCAAGTGGCTTACTGACCTTCTTGGAGATGGGGATCGGGACATTTTCCTTTTAGGAGACCTGGGTTTTTTAGGTGACCGTGTTCCACTCCTGCTTCTTCTACGTCGTCTTTCTCTGCATGAAAAAGAGATCAAAACTTTTTTTTTTTTTTTAAAAAAAAAAAGCTACAAGCACATCTCTGGCTCCAAAACCAGCACCGCTGAAAAGGCAGTATGTATATAAATAAGTATAACTCAAATTGGGTATTTACTATTAGCAGTACTGCCAAGCCTACACAGTCGCTGATCAGCAGAGTAAGGGGTTTCCTATTCTACCTCCTCCACCTTCACCAACAAATTGCTAGCTTAGACTGTATTACCGATACTGACTCCTTTTGCAAACAGAAAAAACCAGTTGGTTCTTGTTAATATTGCAAGTAACTTTGCAAGTTTCTTTTTTAAAAAAAGAATGGCACACACTTTGCATGTATTTATTCCATAAATCAGCAAAGAGCTTAACAGTGACCTCAAAGCATCATACTCTCTTTGATATAGAGCAAGCAGAAACTCTTCCAAGCCCAAACAACACCTCAAGAAAATTACAGTATCAGGGAAAGAAATAAGCATCTTATCAACATAGGTAGAGACAGTATACATGCACTTGTGCATACACCCAATATATCCACAGCAGAATCATCATCCTATTACAAACAAGAATGTTCTTTCTACTAAAGTGGGTAAAGGATGCTGGAAAGAGAGACCAAGGAAAACTCTCATGTTACTGTACCTGCTTGTGCTTCTGGATCGTCTAGTTGTGCTGTAGCTTTTGGGGGGAGTTTTGGAACGTTTCTTTTCTTTCTCTTCCTTCTTTTTATCCCTTTTGGTAAAATACAGATTTTAAGTTTAAGCCAAACTATTCAAGTAGCATTCATCGATTTTCCTACATAGCAAAAGCAGTGAAGACATGGTAACTACACTGGCGAGCATATACTGTTTAGCACTCTGGGGCCAGTCATACTGCATTAATGGAAACAAAGATTACAATTATCTACAGCAAAAGAAAAGAACAGCTCTTTCGTAGCCTCAGTGTACGAACAGCACAAAGTCTGCAAGTCTAGATGCTCACATTTCCTGCTTTCCAAAGACAGCTACTGAGTGATTCACCTAATGCCTGCTGCGTCTGTTGACTCTTAGGAAAAGTGTTACATGTTTTTATGTAACTAACTTGCACGTGCATAGGGCAAATGCAATATAATTCTGTAAGACGTTAGAAGAGACTGTGACCTTAAAAAAGAGCCACTACTTCATTTTGCCCTAGGTTTTTTGCTTGTTTGTGGGTTTTGAGTTTGTTTTTATTAAATTTTGGTGCTTAATTAAAAATCTAATTTCTAGCAAATATAATAGATTTACTGAAGCAATTACCTGGTTTTGGATGTACTCCTAGACCTTCTGCTTCTCTCTCTGGAATGAGATCTTCTTCGCCTTGGACTTTTAGATCGCCTCCTGCTTCTTGATTTTGAATGGGACCTTCTCCTTGATCTGCTTCTTGACCGTCTACCAGTAACACATTGTACATGGGAGTTACACACATGAATTTTGATACACTATTCAGAATCCATCTGCTCAGTTCTAACGGTACCGTAATGCACAATGATACAGAAAACAGAAAAAAGAATAGAGAAAACAGCGAAGGAGTCACATTGAGTCTGCCAAGGAAATGGAAAAAGGAAGTGCACAAATGCTAAACGTCAAAGAACAATGACGCTTCAATCAGCTCTCTTATTACTCTCCTAAGAAAAGTATCAGTCCCACTGCAGAGAAAAACTGGTAAGATGTTGAAATGCGAAGAAATTTTTAGAATACTGAACCAAATACAAGCCAGTTACTGAATATGCCAATAGCAAAAGAGTGCACATTAAGCCATAGTTAAAGTGGCTTTGCACGGGCCACTGGCATGCATGGTCTACCTGGAGCTGACAAGCCAACAGCATAAGTGAGCCACATATCTTTCTGTTTGGGTAGGACAGTATTAAGATCTCTAGTAAGGATACCTGAACAGACCTGATCTCCAAGTAAATCATAACCTAGAAAATGCTAGAAAAACTTTTGTCCCAGATACTTCCACAAAGCTGAATTTGCTGCACGTAACTAGAAACAAACAGCCCAACAGGTAAACATTTCTGTACGTAAGTAACAGTGCTCAGTGAAGCCTCCTAGACAAATTATAATTACCACATGAGCACACTGGAAAGAGACTGAAGAACAGAGGTTTAAGAACTATTGTACAATGGACAGCCTGCAATGGCTTCGGTGTTCATAGTAGTGAGGGGTGAGTAAAACCAAGGCTCTGTGCTAAGGTGTTTCTTATCTGATAAAGGAAACAATTTATTGTTAAATAAAATCAGAGTCCAAACACTGCTAGGACTAGGTGTCCTGAACTTCTTGCTGCAATAGTTTAAGGTATTTTTGAAGTATTTTTTGCTATCATGTCTCTCCCACCCTTTCTACAAAAACAGAGGTAGGCCTCCATCTCACACTACAGCCTAACCAAATCACAGCCTCAGCTTTCTTCAGACCATTTGCATTCTTCCATCTGTCAGCCTCCACAAGTGAGGTCTCACTTCCAAGACGTATTTTTTAAGAAATTGTTTCAGCTATGTGGTTCGGTTTTGTTTTTTTTTTTTTTAAAGCAAATAAGCTAACTACCTGTGTCTAGATGAAGAAGGTGTCCTTCTCCTCCTTGAGCGTGACCTTGACCGTGAATGCCTCCGTTTTTCATCTTTTTTGTCTGGAGTTAAAAAGCAAGAGCACAGTAAAAAACCCCAATGTTATTTTAGTATTCAAAAAGATTTCATAAATGACAGGAAGTTGAGCTTCACACTACAGATATAAGTAAGACAAAGAAAAACTAAGGAATATTTTGACATTTGAAATTAAGGCTTATCTATTCTTTTCCTCAAAAGATGACACAAAGAACAGTGCGACATAAAACCAACATAAAGTTTTATGCAAAATTGAAGAAGTCAAAATTCAGAAAATGTCTAATTTAAGTCACTTAGATTATTGCTGCCTGGCAATGCAAAGTCTTGTTAAAATCTCAGAATCTCTGCCATTTTGTGAAGGACTAAAGAATCTCTCAAATTTTTGTTTTGAATTTAACACAAAAAGCCTCAAGCAAAACAATCAGCACATTTTTCTGGTATAATAAAGGAACAGGAGCTCTATTCTTTCCTGAAAATGATCAGGAGGCTGCAAAACTGTATTTTCAGTGTTCCAAGTTACTGCTTCTCAGATCTGGTGGATCTGACATTTGCAGATGAACTGCTGCACCTTGTTCTAAAATAATATCTACTGAAATAAGCTATAAAAGAATTATTTATAAACTTCCACAGCTTAGGAAGTAAAAGAAAGGAAATCATCTCCAAGAACAAACATCACTAGGATGTCAAGTGGTTAAGCCACTTGCAGTTTCCAATGAAATCTCAGACACGGCAGTATGAACTTCAGTCGGGGGAAGCTCAAGCATTTTGCAATCTGCAAATCAAGTGAATTTTGGGAAAAACAGATTATTAATTCCATACATCATTCTGCAGGACACACGCAGCATTCACACTGTAGAACAATTAAAAATCTGTCAAGTATAAGTTAAGTCACTACAGAATATGAAAGCATTAAGCCAATATTTTGCAGACAATTAGCTTTTACCATATACTATGTCCAAACTCCATCTTGAATTGAATGAGGTATTCTACAATTTAAAATTACCTGGCTCTATAGCAGCAGAAATTAATGACTGTGCTTCTCGTACTCTTTTCATTGCTTCTTCTATTTCTTTACTGGAGGTATCTGATTTCAGACTTGGTGAAACAAGACCTGCAGCTACATGGTTCAACCTGGTAAATAGAAGAATTTTAGCACTTTAGGGATGAATCCAAGAAATACATGCCTCTATTGTCAGTTTGCAGCCTATTCAAAGTGACTGATGTAAGCGAATCAGAGTCTGCCTGCGTTTTGTCACCATTCAGATAACAGAGTAGCAAGCCTAAGATGTGACATCTATGCTGAAAACAGTGGCACAACATACTAGCACATACGGCTCTCAGAATTCTAGTAAACTGTAAATAGCAGGAAAGTTGTATTATCTTGTACAGCTACATTGCTAATGACACTTCTCAGAATGTTTTTGTACAACACAATTTCAATTCTCATCACCTGAAAGAGCAACTCCACAGGAAACAATCTGTAACACAGCTGAAAGTCAGCTTCCATTTTGGTAGCCCATACTGAGAAGCCTCCAAACAGTGATGAAATTTGAAGTGCAGAAGATGTGTTCCACAAGGTGGCTTTGAAGCCAACCAGGTATACACAATACACCTGACTAATGTTTATCTAATCCATTATCTTGGGTAACTATTTTGTTCAATCAGTTATGATTACTGATTACAGAAATGTCAATTTAAAATAGAGAATAATGTGCCAGAACAGTAGTAAAAACAAAGATAGATCACATACATAGCTTTATTCCCTGGTACAAATCAGATGGCTCTGATAGTTTAAAAACTCTGCCCGGCCAAACAGGGTTAGAAGTCTATTTAGCTAATACAACAGCAGGGCAAGCACACATTGCTATGCTTTCCTGAATCTGAGAGTTGAAAGAATTCTCTCCAAAGCTTCCTGCAATTTGTGGTACAAGGGCTTTCTGAGGCAGATGTGGTTTCTTTGTATTTAGTACAGTTCTCATCTACTGATTTGCCTAACAGCTTTTTTCAATGGCATATGCTTTCATCATCCTATTGCAATGTTATCAATAGCTTAACAGCACATTAATACATTGTGCTACAATCCTTCCCTACCTGCTGTCGCCATGCCATACTACTTTGAACAAAATTATCCCTTTTCTGAATACTGAAATAAAAATTAGAAAATACTTGTGCCTACTCTTATTTGCACTCTTTTTCTACCAAGTAATAAGACAAGCTGTCTTTTGTTATCTTCTGACAGCTGTAACATACATAGACGTTTTTATTACTGTTTTTTACAACGGTTGCTGGTCTTGGCTCATTGTCAACCATAGCCCCTTCATTTCAGCCTTGCAGGATGTAAGGTGCTAGCTGCGCCTTTATATTACAGACACAGAAGTGACAAAAATTATATGCAAGAATCTGAATTTGTCTCTATCAAAATGAAATCCTAGAGATTAACTGGTGTTATTCCATAGATGCAAGGCTCAATAATCATCATTTCCTCCCCCTCTTCCCTCTACCACAGAAAAGAGACTCTGCACAAGGTCCCCAAGACACTAGTTTTCTCCAACCTTAATTAGATCCAGCAGGACAAATATTGGATACTGAATCACAACAGATACTCCCAAGATCATGTGTATTGCAATACAAATATTTGTAAACAATGATGCTTACTTTGGATCCACTGTGCTCATAAGTTTTAGTAGTTGATCTGCTGCAAGAGACTGTGAGAAGAAAAAGTTAAAACCATGTTGGAAGATGTGTATGCTTAAGAAAATTACCTTCCTTGTATGTATACTCAGCAGCGGCTAACGCAAAAAAGGCTTTACGATGGAAAAAAACCCCAAAACAATATATTTTACAGCTCTTGGGAAAATCCAGGTATTATTACAATTGGCCACTTCCTGTACCAGCGTTGTATTAACAATGAAATGTTTTGTCCCCCCTAATTTTCTTTATACAGATGTAGCCATGTGCTAAACCCAGTTTGTTACAATCAGCTGGCTTAATGGACAAAGGAAACAATCCTTCAACACTCCAAATTTGTATTTTTCTAATATGCATTTAGAATGCTTACTTTTTTCATTTGTTATTTCATTATAACCATTATTTTCTTGTTACTACACATGGCATGCATACAGAGAATGCTGAATGATGGATTTCTTAGGAATGCGTTAAATTATTACTACTTCTTGTACCTGTAAAACATGTTCTCTGTACAGTATTTGGTTCTTATACCTTAAATATTAACTCAATATTCTACTCATCACTATTAGTTAGTACTTAGTCTTTTTTTATTCAGTTTTAAAAATATTACAAAGTCACCTCAGTGTTTTTTATACCTACAAAATTAAAAAGCTAAACAATTTTTTTTTTACTGTAGGTACAAGACAGGTTGGTAGCTTGATAATGACACCTATTTTTAATATTTCATTACCAGTCTCAAATTTTTTTTTTTGTCCTTTCGGCATTTAATTTGACACTTGTACAGATACTGTTTATTCCAAACAGGTTCTCAGAAAAATCAATCTGGATTTTCCAGACAGTGGCCATTAAACTGATATAAATGAAAGTACTTTTAAAACAGAAAAGAGGGTAGCAAAAGAAAACTGTTCATATATAAATCTGCTATGCCAAGAAACAAAGACTGCATTCTGTAACAATTCTAAGAAGTTTAAAGAACCAGCAAGCCTGTGCAGACTACACTGAGCCAAGCCTTTAATACAAAGTAGTATTTTGTAACACTTCTTCAAACCTAAATATAGTATTTCCAGCTCTTCAGCTTGTTATTTAATATACTGGTGAACGCTTAAGAGCATCACGTCTGCTAGGCAAACTTCTTATCTGTCAGGGACAACAAAGCAAATTTTAGAACGTGTGACATACCTGAGAGTTTAAGTTTGCTCCAGGAAGCCCAAGAGCAGCTAGGGCAGGATCAAGAGCAGGAGCTCCTAAAGCAGCTAAAGGAACAGCACCAATCTGTAACAAAGACAGCAATTAAACAAAGCTATATCCAAATGATAAAAAGCTTTTAGATCAAGATTCCCAAGCATTAGACATGTGGAAACTTGAAATGGGTTTTACTTAGGCTTCTGGCTACAGGAAGCATTATACTAAGGTCAGTGAGAGTATTTCAGTTTTCCTTATTCAGGTACTCCAAAGCTTAGCATATGAATTTCTTTTTCCTATAAATACTCTGAAATGAGATTGTTTCCTCTGCATCCCAACAGGTAGGGGGGGGAAAAAAAAAAGTAAAAAAGAGGTAAAATATTCTACTGCATTCGAGAAATAGTTTAAAATTAAATTATTTTCCATTGTTAGAAAGAAAATTCATTATAAGTTGCTAAGCAAACTACCACATATCTAAATCAATTTAGGATTGAAATTAACATGGTTTATATTAAAAGACAATATTATTACATCTCTGCAAATTCCTCAAGTTTGGTTAAAACTGGCAAATGGGTTGAAGAGCTACTGGAGGAATAAGTAGGATAATGGCATAGGTCTGAATTCCTTAAATCAATCTAGAAGCTTCATAAAAGAATCTCATTTTTTTTGCCATTTGAAGTGAGATGATCAAAACATACACTGAAAAAACCCACACACTGTGCAAAAAAGCACATGATCTTATGTTAACCAAATGCTGTGCTATGAGGTCTTGTTTTCCCTCCTTCCTTCTCACTGCCTCCTTTCTGACTGCTCTGGCACTCGAGACTCATTTGTCAACCAATTCAACCCCCTGAGCCATCAGAGAACTTATTTTTGTGCTGTCTGCATCAAGCTAACATGACAGTTCACAAAAGGATCTGATGAGCTCCAGAGATAGCAGAAAAGCAGCAGCAAGAGCATGTAGTCAAGAGCAAGGGAGCAGAACCTTCCATTTTTTGACCATGAGTTTTTCTGTTAGCCAATCTCTTGAAACTGTATAGTCTCAAAAGAAAAAGCCACGCTCCCACACACAGATTTTGTGAACATAAACAGCTCTAATTCATTTTTACCGAGTTAGATATCCAATTCACAGTTACAGTCAAAAGGAGCTACATAACAAGCTTTCAGGATGTGTTTAAAAAAAAATGACCACCCACCACAATTTTCCATAAAAATGAATGTGTTAAATAAATTCTACCATTAAGTGGATTGGGAGTAGACTGGGATTCAGAGTAACAGAATTAAAATTAAGGTGTTTCAACAACCATTTTCAGGAATTTATGTATATACAGTTTTTGGTGAAAGAAATCTTTAAGACTGCATATGTTTCTTCCATCCCTTTCCTCGAGTTTCAAAGTTAAACTTCAGCCTTTTCCCTCTACATACAGTTAAAGAGACCACCTGAACAACCCAATGGCAAGTGTATCTTTCACAGAATCAGAAATCATAACAGAAGCTACACAAAGAGCTGAGCACAAGCTGAAGAAGTAATTTGAGAACTGCAGAATTAATGAAGCTTTACTCTTAATTTGCCTCTTGTACTTTGTTCTCTAATAAGAGATGTGCTTTGAAACTTTTCCCACAGTGTATTAGTCTTACTGTTCATCTTCCACGTGGATTCTTGTGTCTTTAGATAATGAGCGAACGCAGGGTACAATTTTTTCGCCTCAGTTGGAGTATTAACAGAAAGTATCTCCACAGCACATCAACTCCTTGAACTTCATTAATTTAAAACCTAAGAGACCCCTACTGCTCGCTAAATCTGTCTGTTAGCATACAATGGATAAAAGACAGACGAGAGAGAGATAAACACAGGGCCCCTGAGATACAGAAGCATCATATTCATGAAATAAAAGTATCCCATCTAGCAACTTATCACTGTTTTGCCATTATTCATATCCGGTAACTGTAACAATCTATCAAGGTATAGAAACTAAAACATTCTAGGAATTGGCATAAGCATGTCAGTCTATGAGTCCTGAAAAAAACAACACAAATTAAGTTAGAATCTAACAGAATACATCTAATCATTTCCCTTGACTTCCGTCTAACTGGAAAGCCTACCTGAGAAAGTGGGTTGGGAGTAGGCAGGAGTCCACCTCCAGGCAGCAGACCTGCCACAGCATTAGCTGGTGCCAAGAGAGACAAAGCCTTAGTCTCATCAGGAATAACTCCTGCAGAGAAACAGACTTGCATTAGAATGCATTCCATTTCAAAGGCAGAAAATACACAAATACACCCAGAAAATGTCTCCCTGATACACCACCTGAGTTTGTTGAAAGTACTTATGTTGGCTAAAATACAAAGCTTGATGTCTATTAATATTTATCATTAACTTTTTTGTCAGAATGAAACTTCAATGTGTGAAAATTTGACTGTTCCTTTTTCTCTACAAATGGTTAAGTTTCTAGAGCAAAAAAATAGCACAATACACACTACTTTTTTGTTAACACTGCCAAGATTTCATCACCTGTACTCGATTTTTAAGTCATGAACCAAACGTAAGCAAGCACAGTCGGTTCTCCAGGGGTGTGCTCTCAACTTTCAAAAGCTGTTTTATGAACAACGACTCGTGTCGGCTGCTTCACTATAAAGCACACAGAAAAATCAAGATACACAAGACAAAAAAAGTTTGATTTAGGGGTTAATAATATGGTACAGTTCACTATGTTTTCTTTTACACCTACCATATAAATTTTGTATAACTTAAGAGAAGGTATGGAAATATTTTTTGTTGAATCAAGCGTAGGGCTTTTGCTGACTTGTCAAATGAAAATGGAATTCTCTGCAGATCTTCAAATACACGCTGTGTATGTGTGTCTGTGGGTGAATGGGTGCATACATACAGTATACTGTGGCACATTCCTTACCTGTGCAGTAAAATGCATTTGTTCCAATATGTGCCATGCTTATTGTACCAAGAATGCTGCTACATACTGCCATTTCAGAAGAAACTTCTGGCCCAAAATCTTGCAGCCAACTAAGACAAGCGTCTTATTTTACTGCCTGCTCTGCACATATAATTTTAAGGGTCCTACTACGAAACAAGTAATTATGTAGGTATTTTTATTCTATCCAACAGCAAAAGCCCTATACAGATGGATTAATTTGTTAATGTGCCCAAGCCCCCAAAATGAGAGTTCAATAAAACAATTTTACTATATATTTGCAAATACCAGTAGTGTTTCTGTAATACATATTAAGAAACTGCATCTCATCATAAAACATACAATATGTACAGGGCACTTAAGAGAAACTGGATAAGCTGCAGAAGAAAACTGTTGGGTGGTATTTTCAGCAGGGCCTGGTATATAGTTCAGGCTGAACCAGGGAAAAGAACTGTAAAACACAACAACAAAAAAGAAAAACCACTGTTAAATAAAGGTAATGGTTCCTTCCACCTATACTGAGAAGTGCCGATAATATAAACAAATGTATAATACACAGCACTGTTATCTTGCTTGTGTCATTGAGCTGTCATCAATTTAGATACCAAAAGTTATGGAGGGAGAGGGGGGGAAAAAGGTCATTTAGATAAAGGGCATTAATGCATAAATATATTAACATACCTACAGAGAGATTATGGGGTAATTTTGCATGCAAAATTATGTCTCAGAGGATATTTATAAATTATATCTAAACATTTCAAATTAGTGCAACTATAACATTTCTGGCATCTAAATACAAATCCTCAGACTTATCTTGAGACACCTCATAGAAGATCTGCATCCATTAAAAAAATCATGCATTTGATCCTCTAATTGTTTTTTAAAAAAGTATTTAGAAATAAATAAACTACAATTTTAAAAAAAGCAATGAGGCCCCTCACCAGTTAATTTTCATGCTTCAAGAGTTTTTTTTACTGCTGCTTTGTTAGAACCATGAAATACTGCATGAATGTGTAGAAATGAAAGAAAAAGAAACAGACAAAAGAAACAAACATTAACCAAAGAACCTAAATACCCCCCCAGCCATCTTTAATCTTAGAGTTCCTTCCAAATCTAGGAATATCACAATGAAAAATTACAAATACTAAACCTTACCGTAGACTTTGTGTATAGTTCTATAACACAAAGCAACAGCCAACACCAAAATGTCTGTGTATGCTAAAACTGGAGTGCGCTTGTGATATAGGGGATAATTATTGCACTAAACAGATAATAAACATTTACTTTAGTGACAGGCAATATTAATACAATATTATCACAATAGAAAATAAAAGATAAAAGGGCCCAGTTCAGCACAGTAGTTAAGCATATGCCTGGCTTTAAGCACATGAGCAATTTCACTGCAGTTTTAAGAATCTTGCTGTATCGTGCTTAAATAGCTTGTTGAATTGGGACCCTGGCAGTATGCATTTGCAGGGCAAACTATGCTCCAGTACAGGGACAAAAGCATATGATTACAAAATCAGGGGGCATAACTTTATTGGCTGAACATATCTCTTGTGATATGTCACATCATTATGCCACAACCATCAACATTCTGACCACTAGAACACAAGAAACAGCCCATGAGGAACTCCTTGATTTAAGCAGGCCCATTAAAATATTCTACTTTATTAATTTTATTTTCTTTACACAATCTGAACCAAAACTACTGGGCAGATTTCTCTATGTGCCAGATTCATCCACCATCAAGCACAATGGACAAAGTCAGACTGACAAAGAGAAAAATGGTTTTATCCTTATTGGAAAAGTTAAACTCTAACGTTCTTCACCATGGGCCTTGGGAGAATATTTCAGCACTAACTCAGATGGACTGTTGCTATATCATGCTTTAATACAAAGACAAGGACAAGACGCCTTTCGACTATGCTATTATATGTAAACTATTGAAAGCAGAAGCAGTAACTCAACGGCAGTTTCAGAACATGTTCTGTACTCTCTCAAAAAGCAGCATGTCTCAATCAAAGGTCATGCTGCAGATTCCTATATTCCAGAAATTAAGTTTTCATATCTTTTAAGTCTACAGAATACAAAGATAAGACAGCTCCCCAGGCCTCAAAAGACAGCCTATAGCATTACAATGTCTTGATTATAGGTCTGAACCCAGGCCATGTACCAAATTTATTACTGTAGTATGACTTAATCTGCAGAGGTTTTATTTAATTCAAGCGATCTGGGAAAATCCATTATTTCAGAAGTAAATCAAGAGACAGTACAACGGAAATTAATTACTTCTAAAGCAAGTCTAGAAGAGTTTAATAAGACTTCTGTAAGAAGAGGTGTCTTCTCAGCACTTTGTTTTTAAGGTAAGTTCCAAAAACCCTGCTCATTGCCTTTCAAATTACTGTAACACCCTAAAATGTAAAAATAAAAAGAAGAAGAGAAAATGTAGTTAACAAGTGGTTACACCAGGAAAACACTTGGGGACTTGAGTGCTTGCTGGCCTTTAGTTAATGTCTAGAATCCCCTGTAGCTGCAGAGGACCCACTGTTTTTCAGTCATCTGGAAGGGCTTTGCATTTGCCTTCTCCACTACAAAAATCACACACACAAATAACAGAGAGAAGAGTTTATTATTTAGTGAAATTCTATAAAATATATCAAGGATGAACAAGAAAACTTGGAATAAAAAACTAGTACCAGTGCCCATTTGGCACCTCTTGGAAGATCTCACTTTCAAATTAAACCATAATTATTCAAACCCTTGGTATACTGGACTTCACGAGAGTGAGTGCCTTTTCAGGGAAGTTCCCAACTAAATGCAGCAGCAGCGTATCTCAAAGAAATGTTAATCTACTCTCCCATGCACTCTCAGGGAGGGAGAAACCATTCTCATGAAGAGATTTACACCTACATGAAAGTAGCAAACGCTTAATTATTAGGGCAAAAGGTCCTTAAAATGTTAACCTGTTTGCATAAGTCTGTTCAGGAAAATGTCTCACTGAGACTGATAAAGAGCAAAATTTGCAAATAATTCTGCCTAAAATGTTAATATTCTCAACTTAAAAGACAGACAAAACCAATAAGAGATAAACTTCCCACTTTCATTCAATATCACTAGATCAAAAGAATTCTTTAATCCATTGGGCCAATGGCAATATACCAAGGGTTTCAAAATGTTAATATTTTACATGTTTGACATTTTACTAATCCTCATTTTTGTGAGCTATACTGGAATAAAATGCCATCATATGGTGGCTTCATAAGCCATTAAATAATTCACAAACCTTCTGCATATGGTACGACTATCAACGCTCTGTCAACGAATACAGTGTTTGTCAGATGCTGGGCCACAACTGCGGAGTCAGGATCATGGAACTTTACAAAACAGACACGCGATGAAACAGGCAAAGGAGAATCACTGAAAAAGAAATAAATAAATTACTTAGACAGAAGCAAGTCTGGCAGTATGAAACTTCTAATTTCTATTGTCTCTCACTTTCACTGAACTAGGAAGTCATAGGGGACTATAAGGTTCTTGATGCAAGAACACAATTTCAGGTTTTGTATCAAATATCACTTTGCATGACCACAGATATGAAATTACACTGATTGAAGCCAATTCACTGTAAAACTGAGAAATAATTTTGCCTCATTTTCAACTGGACATTAACTCTGTTATGCACAATATATCTATGACCAGTCCCCAAAATGCAAATTAGTTTTCATGACCTGTCTGTGAAAAGGGAAGAAGATGAAGAAAAACTTTGCTCAAGGAAGATAAAAAGTTGCCTACTACGTATACCTCGTAAGTTAACGAAACCAGTAGTTTTACACTCTCTGCTTTAGACTCCGAATTACTTAAAAGTAAATTATGAAACGAAGAGGGTAGCAATTAGAAGATCACTATGATTTCACTTATTAACACAATTTCATAAAAGCTTCTAGACCAAACTTCATCATGCTGCTTCTCACGCACTCTCAGAAACTGCCAAGTGTTCATTCTGTCATACACCGCTAAACATGTGTCTGTCATTCAGCAATAACAGAACTAAACACAAAGAAATTCGAGAAGCTCAGGTAGGCAACACTACAGTTGAAATCTCGCTAATGGGTGAAGAGTTGCTAAACAAACGATCAGTAAACGTATCTCTTTACAAGATAGGTCTGCACCTAACTCCATATCTCAAAATGAGCATCTGTCAGCAGAGCTGCATAAAAAAATCCCAGACATGGAAAATCCGAAAGAAAATGCAGAAGTTTTGACTCCTTGAAGGAAACCCAGAAATACCTACTTCCTACAACAATAGGAAAGAATTGTAGGCCATACAACTGTGCCCCCCTCTCCTTCCCCGAAACAAAACCAAACCCCCCAAAACCAGAGGCAGAATCAACCCGGTAAAGGTCCAAAATGGGTTTCAAAAGTCCATACATCCTAAAAATGTTGCTGATTTTGCTTTAATCAAATGTATAAACTAAAAGGCAGCAAGAAAAATTGTTATGTAGACACAACTGTGCAGCAGATGAGTTAAAAGCTGCCTCCAGAAGGTGCAGGGCAGGTACTGTACTACTGCAGTAGTAGGAAGTCCTAAAGCCCTAGTCCCTAAACAAGATCAGGGTACATGTGCTGTTCAGTTCTGCCCTCAGGTACCAGAGGTACAAATTAGCCTAAAGAGGCAGCTCTGAAAAATATTCACTAATCCTTCATGACAAAGATCTACCTTTTCTAACAGGATTTCCAGAAACAGCTTTAAGACTAGCTCTTCAAAATGCATCCCCCACTGCCAAAACAATTTTATCTGGGTTGAAGAAGGTTGATCAAGTCTTTAAGCAATGAAAGCACAAAGTTGTCAGAATTCAGGAGAAAGGAGAATGACTTCAACGTCAACAAAAAAGACATCCAAGATCTATTTTTGTTAGTGCAAATACCAAAAACTACCTAACCTTCACCACCACTGAGCACAGGCCCAGCCCAACATGCAAGTTACGCAAGTTCAAGAACTGCCCTAAATGTCTACCAGATCACACTTTAATATACTTCACATTTAACCCAAAGTTAAAATCTAGATTGGAGCCAGCGTATTGTACCTTTTAAAACACTAAAAATAGAAACACGCAGTTCATCCACCATCTTGCAGATTTAATAAACTGGAAAGTAATATTGTAGCAATAAATGGCACAGAGATAGAAAAATTGAAACTAATAGCTCTTTTGTATTTATGAATACAGAGTAGCTTACCAAAATGGTGCCTTTTCTTAACCATTTGCATAAAAACATAAAAGCTAAAGGAACATTAGCAGACAGTGTTTAACAAAATCACAGTATTAAAATTTTAAAGAAAAGTAAATCAAGGAGTTATGGCATACCTGAATGATATACTAATCTAAGTTCTAAAAAAAATTAACCAATTTATTAGATACATGAAATACAGTATTTTCAAAGATTCTTAAAATGTCTGATAAACATGGGGACGTGAAACAAGAGTAGATACTCGTTGTATACATGAGTACCACTACATATTAAACTGTACAGCTAGCTGAATCTACAAAAACAACTGAAAATATGTATGGCTATGCTTATGCAGCCTGATATTTAATATAAATCAGTGTTTCATCTTTAAAAACGTATTTCCAGTCACTCTAAAATCCAAGCTGTAGCTGAGTGAAATTCAAGAACAGAATGTTCTCAACAGTTACCAAAAAAAGGCCATCATTATTCTCATTCACCAGAGATTGAAAAATTTAGTAATTCTCAGACATCACGCCAATGAATGCTGAGACACACGACAATTTACCACGGTTGGTGTCTGAACCATGTACACCTTCTGAAGTACAGCAGATTCTGAAATACAGCAGATAAACAGGGAAAGCCAACCTTTGTATCATAACCTCTAACTACTCACTCCACCAAAGTTCCCTCATATCACAACCAACACCTTAAATATTAAACCTCATTTTTTTAAGGTATATTTCTGCCACTTACATAAACATTATTACTGATGTAAAATCAGGCTAGAATCACGATGGAGTGAATAGATTGTCCATGCAAGATATGTTCCTCAACACTACCACGTTCCTCAACACTACCACGTTCCTCAACACTACCACGTTCATTGGGCGGGAAGAAACAGGAGTCAAAAAAAAAACCAAACTAAAAAAGAAACCCCCACCCAAACCCCTGACAAAAGAACCAATGCATGTGCTTCACTTTGAAACAGAAGCTGTTATTGTTTTCTCAGCAGACCAGTGGCAACTGCAAGTAATGCTGGTTTTCCAATAGAATTCTTCCATAACTTTCATCAGCAGTTCAGAGATGGCAAAAGACCATTACTACGCCATCCAACATACAAAATTGTTATTAAGTATGTTCCTAATTTTATCAAGCTTTAACTCTATAGACTGTATTTTCCATCAGATGTGCTTTTTTCTTGGTAAAATTCTCTGTCCATAAAAATCTGACTGGATCATTCATATCTAAAAGAGCAAGACCAGAGAACACATTGGTTTCTCTATCAAACACCAGTGGCATAAGACCTTTTATGTCCAAGTTTCAGCACAGAAACTTCAGTCTTGATGGAAAGGAAGTTTTCATATGCTAAACAGAATATGCTGAAATCAGCTTATACATATGTGTGTGTATACCCCCCCTCCTTTAAAAAAAAAAAAAAAAGCACACTCAGAAATCCATTCCATCCACTTTTCAGTTTTGTCTACCACGGAGGATGAAGCTATATGGAATACAACAAAGACAAGAATCAGGCAATGGAGTTGGGGAAAAGCAGAAGGAGGAGCGAAGAAAGGGTTTGGGGAGAAGAAAAGGAAGAAGTCATAGAGCTGGTTGTGGATTAAAGATGTAATATGAAGCTGAGGTATACATAAGACGTGTAATACCTGATTAAATAAACTGGGATAAGACGATGGATGAAGGGAGAGAAAGAGAAATGTAGAGAAGCTCAGGAAGTTATTACGGATCTGGAAGCCTGGGAAAATAAGGAACTTCTACAGGGGACAGCACAATCAGAGTGACCGACAGATCAAATAGGCAGAGAAATGGAAACGGGACTAGTTACCCAAAAATACTATACGCAAGAAAGAATCCCAGTATAATCTGGGACATAAAGAGATTCAGATTATGGAGAGAATTTACAGATTATAATTTGTATCCTGTACCCCCAAAAAACCAGGGGCCAGGAAAAGTCAGGACCTGGAGTTTAAAGAAGGAAAAAGAAAAGGTTTTAGAAGAAAGAGACAAAAGAACCTGCCACTACTAGAAAATACGCCCCTCTTCTGTGTTAAATGAACTCAGAGATTCTAAAGCATCCCAAGATCAGATCCCTGAGCACCCCAGAAGAGACCCACAGTGGGTGTAGAGGTGCCAGAGCCCTTGGACAGCCCTTGGAGCCTTGTATGGACAGTGACACAAAGGCAATGACTCAAAACCGCCTTAAAACAGTAAGGTTAAAAATTAACCCCAGACCGAAAAAGTGCCTGGTCCGTTATCAACTGCACATCCTCTATATATAGTTTTCAAAAATTCTGCTTTTCCACCAAGACATACATTCTAGAATGATATATTCACTTCAACAGCTATTCAATATTTTCTACATCACCTGCACAAGGTCTATTTAGTTACACTATATTTCCTGTTCCATATTAATTTGTTCACTGGCTTTCCTATAGTTATAATTCTCCATAAATACTAAGAAATCTTCACAATACCCCCTACAAGATGAAGAAGTATTGTCCTTCTCTTTCATTTAGGGCTTTGAAATACAGAAGAAATTCAGGCTACATTTTAAGTAATTTTTGGTCATCTAATTTGAGATACCTGGCACCTGGGTTACTGGAGTTACTTGCATCTTGTTGCCTTTTCTCCCTCAGCACACAGCCTTCACCGATGCAGCTGTAAAGGCAGTCAGCTCGGTATTTTTTTATACCAACAAAACAGCCCAGCTGAAGTGGCAAGAACACCAGTGCCAGAACAAAGGAGGCAGAAGTCAGCAGCCAAATGCAGGAACCCGGTCTTTTTGCAGAAACAAACTTACGCCAGGATACAAACCAGCAAGTTTGCCCTAAAGACTGCTATCTGTTAGTATCTAACTAGTATCAAACATTACAAACACGAGGGTACAACACAATCTCCCTGAAGCCCTCTCTTCCTATAGCTCAGCTCCACAATGTACCCATCACAGACTTCTCTCCAGCACACAACTGCTAGGCAGATCCAACGCCTGTACTGAGTAGGGTCCTGTGGGGCCAGTATTTAACCACGCATTTGTGCAAAGGAGCCAAATTAAGAATGTATAGACAGCCTGGGGTATGATAAAAGGAGAGTTGTTGGGCTGGGCTTTGGATTTGGGGTTTTTTTGTAGAGCACTTCATTCTGATACCACAGAAGTACTCTTTTAACAGATTAGTTAATATGTATCTAAACGGACCAAGTTTCAAAACCAGAATTCACCTATCATAACCTTCCTTAAAAGCTAGGACAAAACATTAAAATGCAGAGCAGTAGATCAAATAACTGCATCTGTTTAAAGGTGAGTTTCTTTGCTGGCTGCCAAGCATTAATGGTTCTGCCATTTAAGTATAGTTATCCCAACTATTAACAACGCAATTCTCGTGTCTGGAACTGTCCCTCAATTTTGGTTACATACACATTCCACTTCCTTCTATGCTTCAATTTCCAACATGAAATTGCTAAAAACAAACCCAAAGTAAGAAACTGCAAGAACACCAGAAATACTGTTTCTGAATTTGCATATATAACCAGCTGGCAGGATGGGGGAATTTTCCTGGTTTTGTGCTAGCAGGGGTTGAAGACTGAATGATGAAAAAAAGAATGCTTTGTGATAGCTTTTTTTGGTCTAAAATAAAAAAAATCTAAATAGTCTTGGATATTAAAAATAATAAGACTGTGTTGTTTGATTTTTCTCCAATCAAACAAGCCTGATTCATCATGGCAAAAAGAAATCTTTTTCCTTACGTAATACGTACACAAAAGATCAACACATAATGCCATTAGGTGGTGTAAAACAAATCAAAATGTCACAGACGAAATCCATCTTATCACCTAACTAATGTAATACATGTGTATTACTTGTGTATTAGTGATCACCTGCCTGTTTCACCTGCCAGAATTCTTTGCAAGTAATGAATATTTACATGAGAATTTTAGTTTTATGGCCAACCATCCATAAACTGCCTACAGTTCTGGAGGTTTGCTAAAAGGCAGAGGTTAGCTAGACAGCCCTGGAACAAACAGCTCCTAGAGAAAAATGTGCATTTGGCAGGAGAAATCCCGCGTAAAACTGCATGCCGTAAATGACTGCCTTTTCCCCGCATATATGCATAACGTAATTACGTGAATAACTACAATTGTAATAAGCACGTAAACCCTCGCAGCAACGCTATCTGAGAAGAAAGAAGGCTGCAGAGGCACAGAAAGCCGCTCGCTCCGACTCGACTGGCTGAGATGCCCCCCAGCACACGCACACGGTGCTTGCTGACTGGCGTGGGCTAGCGGGGATCTCGCCGCCTCATGGCGGGGTGAGCTCCTCAGCGAGTCAGCGCCGAG
>NW_009259308.1:2955776-2958202 GCF_000687185.1 Egretta garzetta
CTGGCCTCGGCGGCCTGAAGGACCCCGGTGCTGGCAGAGTATTGAGCCTAGGCTGTCCTTTGTGCCGGCAGCACCCGAGCTCGTCCGGATGGCGGCCGGGGTTCCGGAGTGCTTCTGGTCAGTCCTCAGAGGGGGTCTCGGAGGCCTCAACCCCAGCCGGGCTGGCGCGTTGCTAACAGTGCCCTGCCTGAGGCGTTCCCGGATGGGCTTGGACACGCTCCTTCAGAGCTGCAAGCTTAAAATCGCTGCATTTTAGTCAGGCCAGGTCAATTGGTACATGAATTTATTGTGTTCACGTAGAGATGAGTGGAGTATGTATTTTATTGCGAAGGGATGATAAAGGGTTAACAATAAGACCTTTGTGAAGCCAACTGTAGCTAGAATGTGACAAGAGCCCTGACTAAACAATATCCTTGAGAAAGAAAGTTCAGCCTGTGGCTTGTAGCTGATAGCTGTGGGATGTGGCTCACGGTGGGAGCTGCCAACCTGTCTGGGAGCTTTCGAGATGGTATCGCTTTGTAACAGGATTAACAGATCCTGAATGGGTTCTTCAGGTCGTTCTGAAGAAGTCAGCAGACACCAAGATAAAACATGGACCCCCAAGATAAGTGCAGAAGGACCAGGCCTTGCCGTGCAGTGAGTCAACTTGTGACCATCTATGGAAGAAAGGCCTAGAGGTCATGGAGACGACCATTGAGAAGCCCCTCCACAGTGACCACTGGGGACTCCCAAAGACCACCGACTCAAGTCACTGAGCATGCGTGATTGGGAGGAGAATATGTAAATGAATTTCGGGAAGTCATTGTCATACGTATGTAAAACTTGTATATAAGCTATGCAACTAACTCTGTGCAGCACGCGCATTAGGAGGAGCGATCCCCTAGATAAAGAATACCTGCTTAATAGTCATCAAGATTATTAAGTCATGATTTTGGCTTTTCACGGCTTCGGTTGCCTGGGTTCAGTGAGGCGAATGTACTTTGAGTGCCATCTACGTTTTCTGCTCTATTGCTCCTGCCATCAGATTGTAAATAAAGCATTCGGTTATTTCCGAAATCCATAAAAACGATTTTTAAGTAATGAATATTAGTCATTCCAGGAAATTCAGCCCTGCCCCCAGCCCTTCCCATCCTTTGTCATGATTCCTGCCTGTTACAAACGAGCTTCAGCTTGCTTAACTCCTGCCCTTCCAAATATATCTTCCTTTTACAGGAACAAACATAAAATTAACTTGGAAGACTTCACCCAAAACTCTGGGATTTCCAGCACTGGAGTTTTTTTTAAATACTCAGTTGAAATACCCAGCATTTTCTTACAAAGTGCCACCTGGTGACTCCTAAAGAGAGGAGACAGAAAAAAGGGGAATTAAAGAACAGTGGTAAAAAACTACCGAGGCTGAAATCCTTAGTCGAGAGCTGATGCCTGAAGCATGACAGTTTCTCGAATCGTATGCTTACTTACCTAATGTGATATTTGGCCCTTAACTAATTAGGTTCAATGGAACTACTAACAGAAGCTCTTTTCATAAAGGGTAGTGTTTGAAACACAAACCTGGTGTTTGAGAGTGAAAAGAGCAGCAGCTAAAAACTCCAGGGATGGGGAAATGCTCCTTTTTCATCATTTACTTCTCACTGGGAGCTGCTGGTCGGATCAGGCAGACATCAACCCGACTCACAGATTAAACGGTGGAAGCGGCGACTGGTCCCTGTTAATCTCAAGTATTGGTAGGCAGCCAGAATTTTTCAGTCTGGAATATTATTATTTAGTTTGCGAACTCTGGTCTCAAGGGAAAAGGAAAAACAAGAAGTTGATGTAAAAGTGCCTTTTTGTTTGGTATACCTCGTCTGTATCTATAAAATATTCCCAGGTTGTTTGGCCTGGATTCACACTTGTGACAAAGGCGAAGCCCTTAGCAAAAAGAAATGGGGGAGAGGAAGGGCGGGAAGCGAGATCTGCGTCATACGGGGAGCACGGCTGCAGCCGATTCATTGCCAAGTCTCCGACAATTCGTGCGAATTTGATGCCCTCAGTTTTGTCGTCGACTACAGTTTCTGGTCTTGCTTCTGGTCTGGGCTGTGTGGATTTGTACCGAACCTCCAGGCCCCTCTTCAGGGAAGCGCTGCTGTGGCAGGGGCAGGATGTCTCCTTTGTCCTCCCCTTTGCTGGAGGGAGTTACGGCCGGAACCGCAAGCTGGTCTGGCTGATGAAAAGCGTCCACGGTCCAGCCGTGAGCCGAGCATGGAAGTGGCAGTTTTCACCTTGCACAAAGGTGCAGGCCGGCTGTTAAGTTTTGCGGGAGCCGGAGCGGGCTTGTACACCAACAAAATCCCCTGGGGGAGAGGCAAACGGCCCCCCCTGGGCCTGCAGCCCCAGGCACTGGGGTGAACCCTCTCCGGGATGGGAGAGAGGGAGGGAAGGTTTGCTGG
>NW_009259308.1:2958751-2979575 GCF_000687185.1 Egretta garzetta
CGGGTTTGGCGTTGTGCCTCCCGCGCCGTGGGTCTATGCGGGGCGGGGGGAGTGCAGAGGGAGCGACAGCAATGAGCATTTCCCACCAGCTGTTCGCAGCTCGGCTTACTTCGGGCTGTTGCTGGCAGATTCCCGTCAGCTTGTTACTGTCAGCTCTAGAAAAATGCCTCTAGAAAAACGGCTGGCTATGTGTGTATGTATATATGGAAAGCACTGTGACAGTGGAAGTTCGAGAGTAGATATCAGGAGAACTTAGCTGATGCGTCTATGTTTGCATACATAGTGCCTCAACATGTGTGGCGGATAAATTTGGATACTCCAGAGGAAGCTCATCAAAACCTCTCTTTTGGTGCGGCGGATCGCTGGTGGGAGCAGACAGATCTGACCAAGCTGATACTCGCCTCGAACAAACTGCAGTGTCTTTCAGAGGATGTCAAACTTCTGCCTGCGCTCACTGTTCTGGATGTAAGTACAAGAATCCTGTTACGGTAGGACTGTACTCTCTCTGCAGGAGCTGGGAAAATACGGTCCCTGCAATGGTGGATGTGTAGAAGTGGCATTGGTGTATTCTCAGGATAAAGAAAATACTGTTACAGATCACTGACAGTGTACGAATTTATACGCCGGTAGTGGGTACTGTTCTCTAGAAAGATCTGAGAAGTTTTATTACTGATACTGAAGGAAGAGCTATTACTGGATGCAGCTGCCGTTCTTGCACCCCCACACCCCCTTCACGTCTAATCTCTTTGCGTTTACTATCACTTCAGTAGAATTTTGGCAGATTGGCAGTTGCATTGCTGCTATTGGTAATTGCACGGAGGCATGTACATAGCTGTTACACAGAATAATTTTGTATAAAAGTATTGGGTTAGTTCGATTTGGTTTTGGTGTAGGGAAAGAAAACCTACAAGGTACAAATTAGTAACTGTATTCTAAAAAACTTTATTTTCCAGGTGCATGATAATCAACTGACATCGCTTCCTTCTGCTTTAGGACAATTAGAAAATCTTCAGAAACTTGATGTCAGGTAAGTACATGCTACAAAACTGGAACATGAGAACTATTGCACTGACTTTCGCAGTGTGAATAAGAGATTGCAATACATAAGATTTTCTTTCAGAAAATTGATTCAGATTCTTAACTAGAGAATATTCCTATGTTGAGAGTCTTAAGTTTTGGATCAAAACTGATGGTCTTAGGTGTGCTAAAATTATTTTCATTGATACTCAAAGTCTCAGTCTTGCTTGGAAGGCGAAAACGGTGGCGTTTTGAATAATCACACAGAAGCAGTATCTACATTCATGTGCCTCAGTCTGGCAATTTTATTTTAAAGGAACAAAAATACTTTTTGTCACGAATAATATCCATGGGAAATAATTATAGCGATCTTGTTCATGCTGGAAAGTTTGTATTCTTCAGTTTACTGGAGTAATTTTGTAAATTTGTGCACAAGGAGAAAGAGGGTATGCTGCCATTGTGTGTGTGAAATACGTAAAAGAATGTAAGATCCAGCTGGAATATTGTAGATTCAGATGGGGATTAAAAGTATGCTTGTACAAATAAACAAACATAATTAATTTATCTTAGGAAGCTAATCCATTGTAGAGGGCTGCAAGAGTTGTAGGAGACAGATTTTTCTTAAAGGTGACAGCGTCCTGAACAGCAAGCGTATGTGCGTGCTGCGGTGTGGGAATGTTTTGCGGAAGCCTGTCTCACTGGAGATGTAATTAACAGTTAGTTGGTGCCAGCACGGAGTATCCAGTGTATCTGATGCTGGGTGTGCTTTGTACTTGCCCTAGAGCCTGAAGAGTTTGTGTTTCAACAGGCCACGTGTGGCTAAGATAACCTGGCTGGTGCAAGTGTTACAACTCTTCGTTTGGATAGCATGTGTAACAGAATTGTTCTTTATGCAGTTATGTTCTGAAAACCACTTAGTAATTGTTTTTTCCCATTGTGTTCAATGTTTAATACTAGCCACAACAAACTGGAAAGTATCCCAGAAGAGTTGATGCAGTTGTCGCATTTGAAGAGCCTTCTTCTTCATCACAATGAGCTGAGTCACTTGCCGGATGGATTTGGACAGCTTGTCAATTTAGAAGAATTAGTAAATTACAACTTTTTGAAAAATATTTATTTGTGCGGAAAGGCTGATTTATCCATGTTTTGCTACAGCTAATTAAAAACCACAGCTTAGGGGGCAGAACTTTCTGACTATTCTAATGACTTGTAGTTTGTCGGTTATTACACTGTGGGGTGGTTTGGGTTTTTTTTGTTTGAAACCAAGTTTTGCTCTTGGACTTACGTAGTTTGTCGGTTATTACACTGTGGGGTGTTTTGGGGTTTTTTTTGTTTGAAACCAAGTTTTGCTCTTGGTTTGCCAAATATTTTAAGAAAAATCAAATCCCTTGTGATCTCTCAGTCATGGGAGACTTGTTTCTTCCATTCACATTTCTACCAGGGAGATCCTGAAGATGTGAGTCATTTAATTTTAATGTTCTGCCAGTAATTAACTTTGCGGTAGCAGTCCTCGTGGGATATTTTAAACATCTCTGTTTCTAACCTCTTTCTCTCTCTCTCTCTTTCTCTCTTTTCTTTTTTTAATCTTCAGGATCTGTCCAACAACCATCTCACAGACATTCCAACAAGTTTTGCTTTGCTCGTTAACTTAGTGCGACTCAATTTGGCTTGTAATCAGATCAAGAACCTGCCTGCAGATATCAGTGCGATGAAAAGTAAATTAGTTTCCTCAGATTATTAAATGCCATACAGCCAGTTCTGTAATTATGTTCAGAAACATAGTGCATATTATTCAGGATTTAAAAAATGGGTTCTTTTAAGAGTTACTGTATTCTCAATAATATTAGTTCAGAATGATTTAAAAAATCAGCTACGGCTACCGTATATCAAACTTGAGTCCTCTCATGGTGCATATTTCTTGATGGGATGTGGAAATGATCAGAAAAATGTAAGGATTAATATTGTTCTGCTTAAAAGCTGTTAGCCTTAAGACTGCAATAAGCAATTTGACAATTTTTTTTGACTGGCAAATAAAGCATAAATGAGAGAGTTGAAATTATTGGAGAGAAAAACCCCCATAAATTAGAGAGTGATAAAATCAGAATTCTAGTATTTGAATGTTAAATACCAAGCTGAGTAGTGGTTCATGTGAAATGCGTATTTTAACAGCTGTGGTGGATCTGCAGGAACAGGTGGTAGACTGCCAGCTTTTATAAACACTGTAGAAATTACCTGCAGATCTTCCTGAGATGGTCTACAATATTAGACCCTTTCTTATTCCCTCCAGTCCAGTATCTGGCAGTGTCACTGAAAGCATTCCAGTATGTCCTATAAAGACCAAATGAAAAGCAGATGCCTTGTTTTCAAAAATGTTCGTGCTAGCTGATTTGATTTCTTCCAAAATTCTGATTGGCAAAATGTTGTTATAGTAATTTAGAAAATTACATTTCTACTTCTGTAGAAAACAACTTTTTATTTTCTCTTCCTTTTCCGTTTGTCACTTGCATGTTTGCTTCTATAGGCTTAAAACAACTGGATTGTACTAAAAACTACCTGGAAACTGTACCTTCTAAATTAGCGACTATGGCATCTTTGGAACAACTTTATCTGAGAAAAAATAAATTACGTTCCTTACCAGAACTTCCCTCATGCAAATTACTGAAGGTAAGGTTTGAAATAGTTGGCATATTGTAAATGTATTTGCTGTAAACTTTCAAAATAATAGCTGTTACTTTAAACACAAATTTTTTTGAATTGCTGTGCTCAAAAATTTATAATCGTGTGTGTAGAACTCTATTTAATACATACCACTTGCAATTACTGTCCACATTGGTCAATCTCAAGATCATTTGGAAGACAAATGTGCAGCAGCACTCTTCAGATTTGGAAAATAAAAGAAATATTTAGAAGACAAATGACTGAAAAACCAGATCTAATATTGCCTGCAACAGTTATTTTTTTATCTCCAGGAACATTTTCTGGATAAATTTACTTTGTTCGCTATCTTTTTTTTTTTTTTTTGTAACTGCAGAGAAAGTGCACTTTTTTTTCCCCCCATTTTAGCAAGTCAGATGTTCCAAGTATTTTGTAGCTTTAACTTCCGATATGTCTACAATTGAAAATCACCTGCCTCAGAACATCAGAAATTTGTTACTCAACTATTAGAAAAATGATTGGGCCAACTGAATGCCTGTATCACTATGGTGTTTCCCATGACCAAATCCATCAAAGAATGCAGATACCTTCTTAGTTTTGCATAACTCTGAACTCAGCAGTTAAAATCCCAAGCTATTTCAGCAAAATTCATGTTGCTGTGGTGAAGTTCAGTGCCTTGGTGTGTCCAGCAGCATGTGTACACTCTGTTTGGTCTGAAGAACTGTTCAGTTTTTCCATTATAAGTGAAACATTTCCAATAGGGACATGGAGAGCTGCCCTCTCAACTTCCTATAACTTGGAATTTAAGAAACTTCTTGAGCAAAGAAGTCATTGACAAGTTCTTGACAAATGCAGAGCAAAATTATTCCTAGCTTGAAAATTGAACTCAAAGCTGAGGGTTCTGTGGTGGTTTCGGAACAGCTAAGTTCAGACTTGTGTGTCTGAATTTTTGGAGGCTTTGATGTTTCGTATGCAGATGAAAGAGAATGAAAATCTGTGCTTTCTCCATGTCACCATGTGGGTTTGCCAGTGCCATGATTTAGGAGATTAGTAAGTTATAAAGTAATTTTACTAGAGTAACAGTAAGTGATCTTTGTTTCCGTAGGAACTACATGCTGGTGAAAATCAGATTGAAATATTAAATGCAGAGAATCTGAAGCATCTGAATTCCCTCTCTGTGTTGGAACTTAGAGACAACAAGATAAAATCGGTTCCTGACGAAATTACTCTGCTTCAGAAGCTGGAGCGACTTGACCTCACCAACAATGATATCAGTAGGTAATATTAAAAACTGCGTTATGTCTGTGATGAGGCATAGCTAATGATATCTAATTCTATAGCTGATGTATTTCGCTTTGTAAAATTTAATTTAAAAAGAATCATAAAATGAAGGAACCCTTTCTATACTGTGTAAATGCTATGATCAAACTGTGCCTTTCTTAGATGTAATATATTCTGTCTCTTTTTATTTGACCCTGAGCTTCGGAATACCAGGCCATCTGCCAAAGCATTGCAAATTCTTCAGAATTTGTTTTGAAGCTGCTTTGAAATGAGTTGTTTCCATTTGCAGATTGCCTTACACATTGGGGAGCCTTCCTCAGTTGAAATTCCTGGCATTAGAGGGAAATCCTTTGAGAACCATTCGAAGAGACCTTCTGCAAGTAAGCACTACAGATAGTACCTAGTTTGGTAATGTCGCATATGTGCCTTATCCAGATTGTGTAGACAAAACATTTTAAAAAATCAGAAAACAACCAGATTTCAAGTAGCCTGTGCAACTTTAATCCATCTCTTTTGTTTGTGTTGTGGTTCGGGTACTCTTTCCACTGGAGTCTGATGCAGTGCATAAGATCATGAGGACTGTGGAATAAAGGAGGTGGTTGCTTTATAGGACATTTCTGATTTGCTACAGAAGTTATAGTATGTATTGCAAACGAGGCAATGGATGTCTGGGGAAAAAAAGGATAAGGCAGCTGTCTGCTGCCGAATCCTGTTGCAATCACAGTTCATTGCAGTGCTAGGTGAGTGCTTTACATCAGGTGTTTCTTAGATGGGCATGGATTTCTGTTTTCCGTTTCCTACTTGCTTGAATTAAGGATCTAGCATTCAATTTCCAAAGTGTATTTGATGGCAGATGCATTTTGAGCAACGACAATCTGATGTACTACCTTTTCTTATGAATAACCTGCACCTCAGATCTGCGTTCTCTGTAGGTAACCAGCAAAGTGAAGGTGTGAATTGTTCATAAAGAAACAAGAACGTAGGGCAGCATGGAGGCCAGAGCATGGGCACTAATGCTGCTATAGAATTCCCCTCCCCTTTTTTTTATTCCCCAGCAAGCCCCTCTTCTTGGTGGTGGTACGCATTACTTCTTTCTGTGCTTTTGCCACTGTTTATAAAGCACTGGGATTCTCTAAAAATACGCAACACTAAAGACTCTTTGTAGAAAGGAAATTTTGTAATACTCATCAGAAGAGGGAAAACATCGTGTATCTGATCAAGTGAGCATTGTATGCACTAAATTAATGAGCAGGGCTTCCATGGATGGAAGTCATGCATGATTCCAGAGCTCAAAGTTGGCTTAAAATGTACATGCAAAGGAGCCTGAGTTAGGGTTGCCTGGCTACTTCAGTTCTGGTATTCCCTAGCTTCTGAGGATTTACTATCTTTCAAATGTAAGAGCGTAGATGTGTGTAATTTCTTGTCTCTATTTCAGATTTGTAGCAAACAACAGGTTCAAGGATTCCATTATGACATTTTATACTTACATTGTCTTGATCCATTACCAACACTGTAAATTCATGTAACTGGAATTTTATATGCCTATCTAGATTTTTTTACACTTGATTTAGAGGCGTAATTGATAAAGCTTATAGGGTTCCCCAGGCACTTCTTAGCAGCAGGTGAATACTGAGATTAACAGTCAGTGAGGACTGGGGGGTAAGTATAGTCTAGCAGGCACAGACTCTTCTCTTGTCCATCCCTGCTCTGTCTCATCTTTTCCTGTTCCTCAGACCTCTCATTCAAGTCCTAAACCCATTCTTGTTTCTTGATACATTTCCAGTTGTCTTCTGTTAAATCCTAGTCTCTCCTTTTTGCGTAACATACCATCACCTGGCTGTTGAGCTTTGTCTTACTGTCTGCTTTCCTCTCCACACAAGCCACGTGACTGTTGCTCAGCTTTCTGTTTGACCTTCACCTTTTCCTTAAAAGTTTCCAGGTTCTTCCATGTTGGCTTCTTGTCTTGCCCAGTTCAGCACATGCCACGCCTAGCTGTCCCTGCAGTCGGTCCCAGTCTCCTCCAGACTCTCTTTCTCAGTCTTTGTCTTCTGCTTCTGCTGTCTGACCGGGTTCCTTGTGAGAGTTCCTTCCTTTCCCACCTCCACATTTGCTTTATCCCCTCTGCATTCAGATGAGTCAGTCTCTTATTGTGTGTAATACAGTTGTTGGCTAGGGTGAGAACTGTTAATTCATATTCAGCACTTCAGGTCAGTCCCTGGTTTTAAAGCATCAAGGAGAAGCATGTAAAATTGTACAGGAAACATAACTTTATCCTAAAACAAATGGGCTGGATGAGATTTATGCGTGATTACTCATAGATTATGCAGATAGTAACTGTGTTTGACAAGTAGAAGTTGCTGTCAGAGGATTGAAAGTCAAATCATTGGAGAATCCAGCTGTTAAAAATCCGTGCAAATTGTATAAACTGCAGTGTTTTTCCCAGAGTTTATAATTTTGGGCATAAAAACTGACCAGAACACTGAATGGTCAGCTTCCTTGACAAATTTTAAATCTCTTCTCCAAAGCATAATTTTAAAATTCTTAAAAATTCTCTTTTAAAAGAAAAGGTTAAGTTTATTTGAACATTTTTTTCCTTGCTCTTGGAACTGGCTAATGACTTTAGATAAAAAGCTAAAAATGTAGAGCCTGAGATAGTGACATGGGATTAGAAATTTTCGACTGGAATAAATAAACAAAATTGTAAATAAGCAAGTTCATAAGCTGCTGCAAAGAGGGTTTTTCTACGGGAAGCATTAGGTGGCTTTTATGGTCAGCAGTGCTATGGGCTCCACCTGTGTGACTGGAACTGTCATTCGTCATTGTCAAACAGCTGTGGAAATACTGGCTGGCAAATGCTTATTGACAAAAATGCTTTTTTTTTTTTTTTTAAAGAAGGGCACCCAGGAACTTCTGAAATACCTAAGAAGCAAAATGCAAGGTATGTTACTCTACTGCATTGCATTTTAATAAGAATCTTTCTAAGACATTAAAATAATGAGCACCTACAGAGGATAGCTGTTTCAGTCCAGTTTCCTTCAGTTATTCTGCAATAACAGAGTTTTCTTTACTCAACAGTTTGCTCTTATATTTCAGTGCTGTTGCTTTTTCTTACTCTGTTAGGTAATACTGAATAACAAACATTATTGAGGATTCTAATTTAGAAAAACAATTTTAAGAATTTTTCCCCTGGTCCTTTCATGCATTTTGCATGAGGAATTCCAGTAGCTTTTTTATTTTTCCCCTGAACGTCATGGGAAGTTTACATAAGGGGATCTTCTTTTTAAGCTTGCCATCTGTCTGCTGGCTTGGTCACAGTATAGAAGAGTAGGTGAGGTTTGCAAAGGTGTTATGGATTATTCATTCATGTATTAACACGGGCAGTACAGTCCTGTGATTCCCAGAAAGTACGTGCATAAAAAAGTCTGCCTTAAAGTCTTGGTGATGCCGTGAAGTCTACCACATAGCTGACTAAGAATATAAAAAGTTTCGGGGGGGAAAGTAACTGGTTATTTTAAATTTCATTCTAATCCTGGCCTGTTAAAATTCATCCTTCGACTATCTAACAGTCTTGATCCCAACTTTCCCTATAGAAATAATTAAAAAGTCATAAAGTAGAAAATCAGATTAAATATTTCAATATCTCTGTGCAAATGCTGTATGATTTTTGCAGAATTCTCTCTTGGATTCAAAGCTCTGCCCCTGTGGATTAAAAAGCACCTAGGTGGTTCTGTACCACATTTCTCTAACAGATACCTTACTTTGTAGAAATGAACTGATAGTATCAAAAAAGCAGACAGGAAGTTGCTAGTTGCTCCTGCACACTCAAATCACTTTCCAGATTGATACCTGGGCTTCTAAATCACTGAGGTATTTCAGCATTTGGGATTTTTTTTTTCTCCTTTTGTTCTGTGTTTTCTAAACAAAATAGTGGAGATGACTGGTTTTTATTATATAGGAAACAGGCTATCAGAGTCTTTAAATAACTCACAGGCTGAGAAGATGAAATCCTTTCAAGACAGGACTTCAGTTTACCATCTCTAGGAGTCTTCATCTTTCTTAAGTTTTAAAACATAAAGTAGGCAAAATGACTGAATTCACCGGTCATGTTAAATATAATATGGAAACGATCGTGCTGCACGTAAATGGCAAAAACTGCTTAACCAGTTAATATAGAAGGGCCCTCGGTAATACTTGCCAGCAACTTTTATTGAAAATAGTATGCGTGAATTTTCGTTTTTGTTAAGTGGGTTTTCTCTCCTTCTGCCAGAGGATGGCAGTATTAATTAGGTTACTGCACCATATAAAACTGCTTCAAAATGTCAGGTTCCATGCAAATCTGACATATTATTAACTTGACAGAAATTAATTGGATGCTGGAGTACATACTCAGAAGCTTATCTGGTCAACTAGAATAGATAATATAATTGTGGATAATAAAATTAGCTGATGTCTTGCACATACAGCAATGCTTATGATTTTACTCTGCCTGTTACAGCATCCAACTTGGAGCTGAGCCATTAGCAGTCCTATTTCTGTAGAGGTTTAATCTGGACAAAGTTGGGGGGTTGGGGTTTTTTTAACTTGTTTTTGACTTTTTTGACCTTTCTTAATAAAAGGATAACTAGATGTGGTTAGGTGCAGCTGTTAGTAGACTTTTATTCATGAATGCTGCTGCATTTGCATAGAGTTGTGTTCCATTTCTTACAGTGGAAGTTGAATTTATCATACGTTTGGACTTGTAGCTAAGCTTCGCCCTACTTACACGTATGTGAATCCCTAGGGTGTGATGCCCCACCTCAGATGTGTAGAACATTGCTTTTAATCTGCATTTCTTAAACGTTCAAAGTAGCCTTGCAACACCAGTAGCTTTTTTGTGTGGGTTGTGGATAGTAATCAACACAGGAAGGTGTGATCAAGGTTTGTAACTATCAATGTTTTAACTACAACTGTGGTCAGATTTCTGGATACAGGTGATCTGGACCATCACTTCCAGCCCCAGTTCCCTGCTTATGATTGTTCCTGGCTTCCCACCCCTCGGAGGCTACTGCCTGACGTAACAGCTAGCCACTGCTAGCGTAACATCTCTACGGCTTCCTGACCTATTTTTTCAAAATCCAAGTCAACTCCTCTCCCCTCCACCCAGCCTAAAAAAAAAAAACAACCCAGAAACCCAAGCTGACAAAAAACCTTTACTAGAAAATTCTTGAAATAATCTGAATCAGATTATATTCAGTTGAGCCAGAACACAGGAAGAATTAAAAAGGGCGATGGCAGGTGAGATGGGGCACTAACCATCTCCATCTAGGTCATTCAGAACACCACACCTGACTGCAGCCTGTAGTTTGTGTGACTGTATGCATTTGCTATCTCTAGATGACGTAACTAGCCCAAATCAAGAGCCTCCTGTGACAGCCATGACTCTTCCAAGTGAGTCAAGGATTAACATGCATGCCATAACTTCACTAAAATTACTGGAATACAGGTATGTGTTTTGAAATATTACCTACTTCTAAAACTGTAAGAACACTTTCCTCCTCCCCGCCTCCCCCCCCGATACATACCAAACTGTCTGCAAGTCCTGCTGCATTTGTGCATTTTTTACTTTAATTTGTGTGCTCGGGAATAGGCAGATTTGAATTGCAAGGGTTTTAAATTATTTCCTTGTATTGTCAAATACTCCGCAGTAACGTTCCTTTTAACTCACTGAAATGTGTAACACTTTCAGGTGCTTTTAGCACCTTCTAAACTTCTTCAGCAATTTTCATTAAGTCTCAGAACATCTTGTAGCAGGTGATTATTCTTCAGTTATTTCTTAAATGTAGCCAACAATGTAAGTTGTGAAGAGGGGTGGGATGGCTTTGCTCACCACAGAAGTGCAGGGGCTCCAAAGCGAGTGGTTGGACCCGAAGTGCAGGGGCTCCAAAGCGAGTGGTTGGACCCGAGACGTAGGAGCTCCAAAGCTGGGGGTGTTTCCTGAGCTGGGCGGGGGAAATCTGTTTAATGCCAATCTTGCTACACTTCCTGGCCCAGTGTGCAGCGTTCACGGGTTTGTTGAGGTAGCGACATAACTCGGCTCTTACCGATTTTTCTTAAGCAAGATGACGGATCAGGGTGCCAGTGTGGAATGATGTTACCGCCCAGATGCTGTGTAGCCTGGTGCCGTGATGGGCAGCTTTCTGATTAACAGTCCTTCAAGGGCTTCAAATTATGGATATTTGTGATATCTATTCTACTACTCATCTTTTTCTAAAAGAAGATGAAAATGTCTTGTTAATAAATGGGAAATGATGGACTTGTTCATGTTAATCAGCTAAATGCTTTTCATTGTTCAGTGAGAAACAGGCAGCTGTGATTCCTGACGAAATGTTCAATGCAGGCAGGAGCAATCCTGTCACCACTGTCAACTTCAGCAAAAATCAGCTGAATGAAATTCCACCAAGGTACTTTTGTAAAGGTCACTCTCTATTTGTTACTTTCATTTCTGCTTCTGTTCCTCAGCATCTTGTGGTTTTCCTGGTCAAGTATATTTGCACTTTATGCTACGCGTGCGTGTGTACGCTGACACACACGACTGAAAGTATAATTGAGATGCTGAGCAATACACTTGCATTTCTGGTACGAGTTGCACGCCGGTGGGTTCATTGATCAGCACGAAGATTGCAGTAAAAAGCAGCTTGGCTACACTCAGTGGGGCTTTCATTACGTGTTTGTCATCTTGCTTTGCTAAGCGTCGTTGAAATGAATGAGGGGAGACTGATGTGACTTCTTACAATAATGAAGTGCTGCGCGTAGCTGCAGTGTAGTATTGTTTTCTCCACAAAGAGGTCTTTTTCCCATAGGAAGATAATCTGTGTGGATTCACCACTTTATTGGGTGATAGCTGAGGTTCTATTTAAATTCAGTTTCTTCAGACAGCAAAATTGTCTGTGGGTTTTTTTAAGGAAGCCTGAATAATTTCCATGCCTCTCTTCTTGATAGGTTTTCTGTTCATAGAATTCAATTTTATTGACTTGTTATTTCATCTGCACTGAAGGAGAAGCTTCCTGTTGACACTAATGGGAATAAATGGTCTTTTTGTGTAAGGAGGAAGGTTACTGCATCTCTGGTAGCCCCAGACAATCCCGAAAGCTGGTTTTTAAGGTTACCACCAGGTTTGTGGGGGTAACTTATTTCCATTCTGGGACCCAAGTGTGCTGAACTTTTAAGCTTTAGCACATAGAATTTGAAGAGGTGCAGTCTCTTTCTCATAGGAAAAAAATCTCTTTTCAGTGCAATTTGTAGAAAATCAGTTTAGTGAGATGAAGCATGGGAGGCACAAGCATTTTCACTGTATTAGAGGCTGTTGCATTCACTGAGGAGGAAGGTGTAGGTGTGCAGCTGCTAGGTGCCAGAGGATTCAGTGGCAATCCAGCTAGGAGAGATGAGTATTTAGCTCATTTAATTGCCTTCTGTTTTTAGGGCTAAACCAGCGATCCTGTCACAGGGATTCAGCAGCTAACTTTTTGAGCTCTTGAACACCAAAACATCTTAATATAATGCCCTTTCACAAGAAGCAGCAAATGCTGTGTTCCCTGGAACTTGTAATAGCAGAGCAGTGGGACAGAAATGAAAGATGGAAATAAAACAACAACCTCTTTCTGTTTGTTTGCCAGCTAAAGAAGACCGGTAGTCTTTTTATTAAAACATTTATAAGCCAGGAGATGGCAGTGATGGTCATCTGTGCCATAGTTCCTGAAATACCCCTTAACCGCTTTTAAGGGAGGAGGCTTTTGTCATAAAATTTGCTCTCCTAATCAGTGAGAGAAAATGTACTCTGCTAATAACCTTAAAAGAGTGATTCTGAGCTTTGTCTTTACATCAGGCGTAAGGCTGCGGGACGGGCAGCTTTCGCGTCTGAAACGTCAAGACACATAGGGTGTCCTTGATGTGTGGAACGAAGCAGGGTTTTTTTCAGTAACTTAGAAAACAGAATGCAAACATGAGCTTACGTAATAAAAGTATATTCATATTGGGTTTCAGGATCGTGGAGCTGAAAGACTCGGTTTGCGATGTCAACCTTGGCTTCAATAAAATCTCATCTATTTCCTTGGAGCTTTGCATGCTCCATAAATTGACGCATTTGGATATCAGGTTTGTGACATGTGTTGGACTTCCTTTCTCAGTAACTTATTTTCATGCCTTTTTAAACCAGCCATCTGTTACAGTGGAATAGCAGTACTGAAATAATTTTTCATTTCCCAAAATGCCTCCGCGACAGTTGAGTGACCGGCAGACCTGAAATAGCAGGTGGCCTAGATTTAGGCATTGGTTAAAGAAGAACACTAAAAACAAGTGGACAAGCTCAAACTTGCTGTGATGAAAGGTCTTGTCTCAGTCATAAAAGGCTCTCGGAGATTTTAAGTTGCTGTCTAAAACCACTTTGGCAACCAAGATCTGGGCAGTTCCAGGGGCTTTGCTCTGAAACCCAGGGAGCTGAATCGCCAGGTGGGCATGTGGAGCTGTTAGGTGCTTTGAAACACTTGGGGCTCTCTAAAAGGACAGGCTTCAAATCTCCTCCTGGCAGAAAGGAGAATGCAGACCTGGCTTGCATGAGCAAGCATCTGTCCTTGAGCATGGTCTTGACCCACTTATGAAGCAATTAATTGGTTTAAGACAGCATGTTAGCACTGATAAATATGCGTGTGCTGTCTCTGTAGATTCTTAACTAAAACTTTGTACAAGTTAGTGATTATTGTTTGTCTCCATTTGATACACAGAAATAATTTTTTGACATCTTTGCCTGAGGAAATGGAGGCACTGACAAGACTTCAAATAATAAATCTTTCTTTTAACAGGTGAGCAACTATTTAGATTTTATTATTGTACATAAAAAAAAAAACAAACCTGGGCTGAGTTCAGTCTCGTTTTCCTGTGATGTAAGAACAGGGAGGCACTCGATCAACCAGCTGTGAGCTTAAAACAAAGCATACGTACTTCTTTACCCAACGGGTAGTGTATTTTTGGAACTTCATGCCACAAAAGTTTGGGAGAGAGAGTAGCAATTGGTTAAAAAAGGGATTAAACGATCCTGCAAACAGTGTTATCAAAACACGGATACCCACAGGACTACCCGTCGGCATCCGTAGTACAGCAGTTCCGAGTGATGGGAAATGTGAGGGGAAGGGTGGGCAGGAGGGGGCTGGGTGGTGTTCCCGAAGGGCACCTGCTCCCAGCAGGGGCGCAGCGCTGGCACTGCTCCTCTGACTCAGTGGGGCACTTCTCAAGTGCACAGAGAATCTGGTGTCACCGACGCCGGTGACTCCTGTTCTGTGTGACACGCCAGTCTTGTCACGTGAGTGGAGCTGGCCTGCAGTTGGGTTAGAGGTGCCCGGCTGCCACGGAGGACGTGGTGTTCAGCTTGTTCTCAGTGAGCAAGGCAAAAGAACGGATGCTTTCTCTTTTCAGAGCTTGTTTAAATGTTTACCGTAACTAAACAAAACTAAAAAGCTGTCTGATTTTAAAGGCTGCTAATTTTTTGCACGCCCTACTTCTGACTTGCATTGCTTTGCCTCCTTTTTCATCCTGAAGATTTAAAGTATTTCCCAGCGTCCTGTATCGCATCGCAGCACTGGAGACTGTCCTGCTCAGTAACAATCAGGTTGGGTCCATCGACCCTCTGCAGCTAAAGAAGATGGAGAGGCTTGGAACGCTGGACCTGCAGAACAACGACCTCCTCCACGTGCCACCAGAACTTGGAAACTGTGAAAATCTGAGGTGTGTGTTTTAAGTGATGACCTGTTTTATAAAAATATATTCTGACCGATGTCTTCGGGCATGTTTTGTCAGAGGAAAAGGAACCAGCCCGCAGTTACATTTGTAGGTCTCAGTAGGTCTCAGTGCACAAAATGGGTCTCTCTTGCCATGTGTAAACCAATGCACTTTCTTCCATATTTCCTCAGTATTGTAGAGAACTGGGGAAGTTGTTTCATGATTTATTTTTTTTTTTATAAAAATGGGAAGGCGATGCTGGTCTGCGTAACTCCAATGTCGGAGCCCAGGGCAGTTACCTTGTCTGTACGCACAGACCCACTGCTGGTGCGCCTACAGAGGAGCCGGGTGGGCGAGCCGTAGCTCTGTCAGTTAACACATTTAGCTCCTTACCCGTGCGTCTAACTCGCGTTGCTACAAACGAGACACGGTAACGTTCTCTAAATAACGTATAGGGAGACGTGGCTGTGCGTATCCCTGCATAATGCACCTCAGAGACGGCACTTACACGTAAGGAGCCTGTCGTATCAAACAAGTGACTGGCCCCTGTGGTTTTCCCCTTTTGAGAATGCTTGTGGCAGGGACTTTTATAAATATAAAATAAACCTCCCACCCCCCCTAGCAAAAACCTCCAGAGCGATTACACGTGCTGAAGAGGGGGCCGGCAGCTAAGCTAGAAAGTGGAGAGCTACGATTTAATATAGTGTCCCCCTTTTGTTGCGCCATTTCTGTATTTCAGCAGTTCTTTTTCTCTCTTATCTGGCAGAGGCTGGCTGAAGAAGTAGGGTATGTGTGTATTTTGTGTCTACAGTAATATACCGCCACTGATTTATTAGCGTAAATTAAAATTCAGATGTCTCTAAAGGTAAGTTAGAGCAGAAATTAGAATTCTTTTAGTGGAACAGGAGAGGAATTACTTATTATTTCAAAAGATTCAAAAATCTGTATGTGGTGTATGCGGTGTATGCATGTGTTGGTACAAGGAAAAGTCTGTATATGAGTAACTCGGCACCTCTCGGTTTTTCTAGGACGCTGCTGTTAGAAGGAAACCCGTTCCGCACTCCCCGAGCAGCCATTTTAGCAAAAGGAACAGCTGCAGTGCTGGAGTATCTGAGAAGCCGAATTCCTACTTGAAACAATAGCCTGTGTCCGTGGCAGACTCGGGAATCGAAGTACGAGCAACGCCTTATCCTCTCCGACCAAATGCCGCGTGGTTTTACTGCCTCCCTCCTCCTTCGTCAGCTGCTTGGTAACCTGCCCTGGGCCACACAGCAGCGGTAGGAAACTCGTCGTAGTTTGCATGTTAAGAACGAACTCCCCTGTGCAACGTTTTCCCCCCAGGCTGCATGTTTCAAGAGTGCATTTTAAAATACCACACTATACGTTTACACTTTTTGTAATAAAGGATGCCACTGAAAGCTGCCTTCAGTAATCGCGACAATGGCTTTTTTTTCTACAATTAAGCTAATTTTTAAAAGAATTGTCAGCAGCAAAGCATTTGAGCAAAGGGCAGAAGTAGCCACTCTGCTGTTTTGTATGCCCGGATTATAGTCTCCCGTAAGGTATTTATTCTTTCTTCACTGCCGCCTCAAAAAACTGGTTACGGGTCTGTATGCGATGAAATGCCCGAACCCTTAAACCGCGCGAGGATGATGAGGATGCGGTACGGGGCGTACGGCAGGCTGCGCGCGTGTCTCACGGGAAAGTAAGCAAAACAGGGCTGATGGTGGTAGCGGCACTGAAATAATAAATGTTTCCTGTTGGACGTATGGTTTGAGTTTTTTAAAACTAGAAAACTTAACTATAGCAGAGCCAGTAACATTTAGATACTTTTCATTTTTGACTCCATTTGCCTCTTCCCCTCAGCCTCTGTGGGAGGGCTGCTGGGCTGATGTCAAATGGGTGCCCTTCCTAGGGTATGGGTTGGTAAGGAAAAACGCGTGCAATGAAAGCATTTTCCTTTTCCCGCCTGCCCTTTCTGTAACACAGCAAACGTTAATGCGGTTCAAAGTGAAACTTTCCAGCTTTTGAATGGGTCCAGAATTAACATAAACCCCACCCTTACTCATCCTCAGGGGCTTCAGCGTTACCGAGCGCCTTCCAGCAAGCGGAGGAGGCGTGGGGCGCCTTATGCACAGCTGCACCGCGCCCTCACCCCCCTCGGAGGGGGACCAGAACCGGCCAGGGCGGCCGGCGGCACCCGAGACCTGGCGCCTGGCATTAACCCGTGCTGGGAAGAGGGGCTGGGGGCAGCGGGAGGAGAAGGGCAGGGGCAAGGCATTTGCTGTTAAAAAGACGCGATGGTGTCTTTGGGCAGGGGGACTGAGGGCTCATTTGAGCGTGAGCAAGGCAAGAGCCGTGCTGGGGGGGCTTGGGTGATGGCGCTGCTGCTGCTCTCACCCCCCACACCCTCTCCTTTGCTTCCCCATCTCCCATGAGGTGTTTGTACCCAAAAAAGCGGCAAAGGCTAGGCCTCCCTTCGCAGGCCTGCGTCCCTCCGGGTCCGTCTCCGGTGTCTCACCAGTAGCTATGGCTGAACAAGGGGCGGGGGGGTTACTCACTTCTCAAGTCTCTGCCTGACGTATCTGGTAATTAAAAGGAGTCTTGCCCTCGGCTCTGCGTGCTGGGCGATGCCACGACCGTTGCTGGAGCTGTAAATGCCCAAAGAGGGGGGGGGCGTGGTTACCAGACCGCGCAGGCAACGACCATCTCCCTTCCCATAACTTGCAGAACAGCAGGGGGTTTTTTTGAAAGCTTGGAGCCTTTCCAATAGTAAAAGAGGACAAAAGTTAATTACAATAAGGTGACATTTTTATTATTTATACAATAAAGAGACTTTTTAATGTTATTCAAAACACTTTTCTTAAATACTGAAAAAGTTGGGTACACCAAAGCCGAAAAATGGCTCTGCTATACACTGCACAGCATTGTTTTAGTCCCTGTATTTGTTTTATGTACAGAAGCATCTGCAAAATGCATTCTAAACACAATATGCACCTTACGGATAAGTGTCATACATGAAATAAAACTGGAAGGATACAACCTGCATGTGCAAATGAACCAACGATATAATTGATTGCACTGAATCAATAGATTTAAAATAGAATTTTGAAGTACCTTTCTGCACGTAAAATGAAGCAGCTTTCAAGTTCAGTAAGTCTTTATACTGCAAAAAACATTAAGTAAGTACATTCACAATCTATGTTAATAAAGTAGTAAATATTTCCTCATTCAGCTTTATTTACATGAATACTGTAGTTAAACTGAAAAGTACAGTTAGTCATTTGTAATATAGCAATCTTTTAACACATACAAAAATGACCATTTTCTGTATATAATTTAAGCTCAAAATCACAATTATCTCAAAATATTAATTACAATACAGCCATCTCCATCATAATTAAACATGTCTTTTATAAAATGGTAAAATTTTTAATAAAGTAAGCTGTTGGTTCTGAACTGGATACAGTACTCACGAGTAGAAAACTGAACCGATGGGAGCGTTTGTTCTGCCCGGGGGTGGGGGCAAAGCCACACGTGCAAGCAAAGAGACAGAGAAGGCCCCAATTGACAGAGATGAAGCCTCTTGTGCTGCAGGGCGGTGGCTGGGTTGGCGGTGCTGCAGAAAACGCCTTACAAGGGCCGTGGAAATTCTTACGCAATGCAATGACGTCATTCACTTCCAGAATATTTGCTGGACTTGTCCAGGAAGAGGATTGGCAAAAGGCTTTTTTTTTTTTTTTTTTTTTTTTTTTTTTTAAGAGAAACTGTTTAAACTCTACAATTCGCAAACACTGTCTTTTGAAATTTGCTTTTCTGTGAAGGTTGACGCTAGCCGCCCCGCGCGGGTGTCCTTGCCTGGCCTCTGGGTGCCACTGCTGGGCCGCACACGTGGCTTGATGCCCGCCATCACACATACCCAAACCGAAGGGTGTTCAAAACAAAACCAAACCACCAATTAGTTCATATCCTATCCAAACTACTGGCCTGAAAGTTGTATCGTTACGTTGTATTCCCCTCACACGGGCAAGACTAAGTGAAAGAAAGCCTTACATCTGATTGCCTGGGGATGAAAGGGTCCATCTTTGCGCGCTTGCTTAAAAATTAAACTTTTGAAGGCAGGAGACAGGGGTGGGGAAGAGCGCTGAGGCAGGATGGGGAGCTGGTACACACTAGCCCATGGGTAAGGAGCTCAAACTTCAGATAAAATTGTATTCTCATTTTTGGAAATTCTAAATGTAGACTCCCACCAGATAAAAACACTGCCAAGGTAGGTGGCGAATCCTCAGCCCGCGACAGAGGCTTATCTCCGCCTGTGCCTGTTCATGACTTTTTGGGAAATGGATACTTGCATCAGATCCTGTTTCTCTTTTGCAGGGCTTGCCTGGCTGTGTGGGAGGGGGGTAGCACTGCGGTGAAAGGCAGAACGCCACGTGCTCGCGAGCTTAGCTTCCACTTAAGAGCCTGGGCAGGCCCCCAATACCTGTTAGCCGTTGGGTCCCCGGGAATAAATACCCCTGGTGCCCGGTCATCCTCGTACTGACCCCTGGGCTGTCTCTTGAGACCACATCCTGCACGTGAGCAGACTGAAACGTATGGATTTTTCCTTTAATACTGTCTTTGCATTTACTGTTGCATATATCTCTATCAGATATATACATATATACACAGATATCTATAAATAAGCATTTTTTTTGATTGCATAAGGTAATTAAATGCTATATTACAAGCCAGAAAGGTTTAACCAAGGAACATCTTCACATTCAATGTGCTTACTAGCAACAGCAAACCTATCTCCTGAACGTCTCATACTCTAATTTTTAGTTGGCTTTTTTGGCTTGTGAAGCTTAGTGGTGTCCTACACCACCAGTGATTTCACTTCTCGGGTGTTCCTATATGAGCTGAAAACACGGCTGTTACAGCAATGCTTTCAAGGTCTTTTCACTCCTGTTCAGAATCAGGCCACCCTAGGAAAGCCTCAGCAGTCTTTCGGGCTGGGTGTTCCCCCTGAGTCCCCGGGAGTGGTTGGGTTTGCTCTCCCACGGATGCACTGCACCCAGCGCTGGGCGCTTACCCCCAGGCCCGGCTCTCAGCCGTCGCTCCCCCCCCCCAGCTCTGTCCTGCCTGGGCAGGGCCCTCCCTGGCTGGCACGGCCCGTCCCCACCTCAGGAGCTAGCGTAGTGCCATGAAACTTGGGTGCAGGCACAGACATGTTACAAAATATCTTGGAAAACATCAGAAGAGATTTGAAGACGTTAAATGATCACTATTATGAACATCCGCCTTCTCGGTATCATCATTTATCAACACCCAGATAAAAACTGTAAACTGTGAATGGGAAAATGGGTAAATAAGATTAAGACTGGAGAGTCCTGCAGGCTTCCTGGGGTCTGGTCTTAACTTTTTTCTCCAAAAGAGAAAAGCATTTTGGAAGCAGCTTTTTTTCCTTTTTCTTTTTTGTTTTTCCTCCCCTTTCTTTTTTTCCCCTGAAGAGCTGCTTTGCAACAAGACTGCAGAAAAGCAAATGAGTTCCTACAGGCCCGGCCACTGGGTTTTTGGCACACCGTGTACTTGGCGGAGGAGGCCCCGCAGCTGGTTATGGGGTATGAGGGGTAGTGCAGGAATGGGAGCTCTGGCACCGACTGCTGAGCTCCTTAAAACTTATGGCAAAATGAGGATAAGGGAATTACATTGCAGGCCTTCTTTTTTTTTAATCTAGCCCTTCCACGAGGATTGTTAGTTAAGCGCTTATTGCATGGAAATACCTAAAAAAGCCAAACTGCGCGTTCCTATGGCCAGGGGAACGCACGTGCTGCAGCGAACCTGGTGGGGGAGAGCGGCTGGGCAGGCGCGGGACTTCCCCTCGGTATTTCTAACACAGCCTGTTTCAGTCAGTATGGAAATGCCCATTAGCAGCAGCTTTAGAAAGAGACCGAGACAGAGTGCTTGTATAGTCGGTGTGGGAGAATCACAGAACCATGGAATCGTTTAGGTTGGAAAAGACCTTTAAGAACATCAAGTCCAACCGTTAACCTACCCCTGCCATCCCATCACTAAACCGTGTCCCTAAGCACCTCATCTGCCCATCTTTTAAATACCTCCAGGGATGGGGACTCGACCACTT
>NW_009259308.1:2979668-3115225 GCF_000687185.1 Egretta garzetta
CTCCTCTGGACATGCTCCAGCAATGCAACATCTTTCCTGTAGTGAGGGGCCCAAAACCAAACACAGTATTTGAGGTGCAGCCTCACCAGTGCCGAGTACAGGGACATGATCACTTCCCTACTCCTGCTGGCCACACTATTCCTGATACAAGCCAGGTGTATTTGGGGGTGCTGAATAGCCAAAAGAGAGGGAACCATCTGCATTCTAAGACTGTGCTGGCCTGGGTCAAAATTCATTCACACACATGAAAGTGAACCCACAAGTGGAATTCACCTCAGTGCGAACTGTCACCTGCCTCCAGGTGACTTACCACAGAATCATAGAATGTTTTGGGTTGGAAGGGACCTTTAGAGGTCATCTAGTCCAACTCCCCTGCAGTGAGCAGGGACACCGCTAACTAGATGAAGTTGCTCATATTTAGTTAAAAAAAAAAAAAAAAATCATACTTATGTGCAAGGCACGCACATTACCTGGTACCCAACCTGCAAACGGGGTTGGACGCGACTGTGTCTGTGAGGTTACAGGAGACCTTCCAGGAGAGACAAAAGGTGCAAGTTATTTTGAAGGACTAATGTAAAAATCCTAAGTAGTCCCATTAAGGTAATTTTAATTGCTCATAATACTACCGCTAGCTAAACATTGTTTCAGCCAATTTCAGTAAAAATGATGCCAAAAAGAAAATATTTGGTATTTTTTGGGCAGTGGGGGTTGATGTTAAAGCTTTGTTACTCTGTGTTTTGGCTGGGAGTCCAAACTCCCCCCCGCCAAATCCATTTCTAGGGTTGGTGGGAGTTTTGGCTACGTTAAGGACTTAAATATGACATTCCACTGCGCTAACTTGATTTTGTTGTAATTTCCTTTTCATTATAACCCATTAATGAAAGCACTCAGCAATCTTGAAATACAGTTCTGCACACAGCCCTGACTGATTATGCCACTCTGCTTTAGATCTAATAAACTCAGCATGCAGAAAAACAACCGAGCACAAAATACGGTGTATTAACAAGCACTAAAGCTCACTTGCTTTTTTTCAGTTTCCCAGTTTCCACCTGTGAGTTGTTATCTTGGCTCTAGGTCCTAAGGCAGAGCCCCCCTCATCCTTCCTGTACCTGCAACTCCCTACCACATTTTTGGTGCTACGTACACAATATGTATATTTAATGCTGCCACATGTGTCAGGAGTCCGTCCTGTTGTTTTGCTTGCGGGGGGCGGATGGGTGCATCGTGTTCTGTACGATGACATCAGACAGCGTTACAGCATGATTCAAAGCTGCCGTAGTCATTTACTCCATTTTCCTGCCCGCAGCAAGAGTCACAGGAAGGATTTCTGGGCTGGGGAGCTGTGCTGTGACGAAATGCCTACGGGGTGTGTAGCAACAGAGGTGCTGGGATACACTGCATCGCCGTGGGGGTGCGCGTGTGGCCACATTCAGAAGGCCGATTTTCTGCATGAAAAGACAAAGGCAGCTCCGCAGAGGAATTCAGGTGCATAAAAGCGTCTTAAGGGACCTAATTCCCATTCAACATAATTCACTAAAAGCTACGTAGGTGTTTGTTTACAATTTTCTGAACATGATGTTGAATAAACCCTTATTTCTTTTTTTAAAGGGCAATGAGGACTTAAGAATGGAAATTTTGGCCTCTGAAATGCCCTGAAGAAAATTTTTAGATGGGCTCTGCCAGAGCCTGTGTGATTTGATGGCACAGTACGAAATTCCATCGTTGTGATGGAAAACTGAAAGCTGAAAAAATTGAGCAAATAACGATCCAAACCCAAAGCATGCAAGTTCAGCAAGCTTTTTCAGCTTGTGGTATCAAGAAGATTTTAATTTACTGAAAAGTATTAATTATTTGACTTTATGTTTTGAATATCATAAAAACATTTATTCAAACTGTAAATTTTGGGATGGATTAGCATTAGCTATGGCTCACTGTGGCATCTGGTGGCATGTGGCCACTCCAGCGATACAGAAGCTCTTCCAGTAAGAATGCTTGCATGGATAAAGGAAAATTCATGTGATGTGGGAACCTGCTCAGCCAGCTTGGAATTCATGTTTCAGTAATATTTATACTAGTAAACTTAATTCTTCCTGTTGATTGAGGAGAAAAAGGGAGATGCAAACAATCAGAGAACAGGGAACTTCCATGCCAGTGTAGAAGTGTCACTTCCCAAATGATTGCTAAAGAAATCCCTCAGCGCAGCCGAGCCTGGGGCTGCAGCTCTGCACTGACCCAGCGCACTGGCTTCAGTGCCACGGCCCGGCCGGACTCTGCTTCTCAACAGAAAAAAAAAGTCCAAACAATTAAAAAGCTGGTGCTTCATAGTAACATGAGGGGATAGTTTCTACTCTACTAACTGACTTGTAATTTAATTTTTATGTACAGGGGTACTTTCTCTCTCCTTTCCTACATGCACAGGCGGTCTGCATAATGCCACCCTCTCCCAACACCCGAACCCAAAGCGATTGCAAGGCATTTAGTCACCTCAGCAGATTTCTCTTCCATGAATTTGTCCGGTTGGCCTCCAGCCTGGCATACGCCCCTCGCACACCAAACTGCCTGTGCAGGAGCTCTGGGCACTGGTGTGTTTTGGTGATGCCAGGGACTCAGCGGCTAACAGGAACGCTGACAGCACCTTTGGCAGCTCAGGCCTGCCGCTTACTGTACGCAGGGCTGCAGCAGAACTCCACAGGGTGTATTTATACCTCTGTGGGAGGAAAACTAGGTCTGTATAGCAGACAGGGCTTTATACATAACGGCAGTATCGTCTTTTGAAGTTTAGTTTAATTTGAAGTATAACTACCTCGGTCAGTGTGCACCTGACGGGAAGAGAAGAAAGGTTTAAGACTTTCTAGAGGCTCTTGCAAGCAGAAAAGTAAAATGTTCCTGTCTGTGCCCACGTGCTACAGCTATACTTCTCTGACTTGGATTTTTCAGGCTGTTGCTAATCCCAGCTGGAAAAGGTGCGAGTGAGCCTGGCCCTCCCGGAGCAGGTTCCAGCTCTCCCTGCAGTTCATTGCCATCTGTGTCATTCAGGTCAATGGAAACTGGATCCCCTGAAAAAAACCTCGTGGGAGGTTTTCTTATGTTTTTCCATCTTGCTGTCAGTTATAAACACGATGGACACCTGAACTGCTTAACCAACAGCAGTTTTGCCAGGTTCTGTGCTGTCAGTATTCTCAGCTGGGGACAGCACCAGGACTTTTACCCTAAAGGTTTTCAAACTGCGTACCTCAGTGGGAAAGCTTTTCCCGGGCTTGCTCGGTGTCGTTTGCTGCTCCCCCTGTGACACATTGTACCTTAGATTAAATCTGCTCCCATTCATTTCAAAGAGATGATTACTCAAATAAGGGATTGTTTAAAGGTTAAAGCCTCACTGATGGTGAATATAGCGAGCAGGGGCTAGCACAGCCTGGACCAGAGGAAAAATACAGAACAATGTAAGACTGGGGGAAAGGGGGGTATAAGTAAAGGGCCTATAATCTTAAATTAAGAAGTTAAATAATAAGATTAGCAGCAACAGAAGAAGTTTTACTGCCACCCATCACAACCTTCTTCCATTTATGAACCATACCTGTCTAAAGTCACTGTTCGTCCATTTAGTGTGTTCACATGGAAACAACTAAAAGTGTCAAACAAAAGGAAGTTAACCAATTTTCATGTAGGTTATTTATATCTAGGTCCCAGAGTTGACAGTATAATTTATTAAGTATCTCACCCTGTATAGTGACATTTTTACTAATTAATATGGAGCCAGCTATACACACTGCATATGTACAGGTATTTTCATAAGGCATATAATATCTTTGCATTGAAAATAAATGAACATTATTAAATTTAATTTAATATATACTTTCTTTGAGGTGTTTATGAAAATATTTTTTCTCTATATTTTTGTATGTGACATGATAGAAATATTTCATGGGAAGTACAGGTTAATATATTTTATCTTTATAAAGGCATATACAACTTTGAGGCAGTGTTTCTGATGGACAGCAGAATTCCTAAAGAATTTGTATGTGCTTCTGTGTTTTGAAATCATATGAAATTGACTTTAAGAAGTAACTTGATTAAAAAAACGCACCAATGCACAGCCAGAGGCTGACAATTAAAACTAATACATAGCCACATGAACAATATATTTATATAGTTAATATATTTTTTTCAAGATGATTGGTACTAACATATAGTATTATACATTTGGCACTACTGTTTGCCATTGGTCCAGCAATTGGCAAAAAAATTGTTTCCTATGTATAAATCTGTTTGAACATTAGATCTGGCTAGACATATTTACTATTTATAAAAAAATATTTAGACAGTAAGCTCACGTTGAATAACTAGGTCTACTGTATTCTGGAAACTCTTCAGTAGTAATACAGCTTTCTCATGTTCCATATGTACAAAACTGTGTCCATTTGCCTGCAACACAAAAACAAGAAGAGAAATCGAATGAGATTCTATTTAGTGTCTTCATTTTGGGGGAGCAAAGGGATATACGAAAACTAAAACCAAGGCTAAAATAAATAATAATCATATAACAATTTCCTGCAAACAGGAGTTTGACTGTACCACTGAGAGAACGCATTTCTCTCTTTCTCTGTTGGACAGATACTGCACCCCCCTGCTTCGAGCAGGGGCTGGACTAAATCACCTCCGGGGATCTCTTCCAACTGAAATAATTCTGTGACTCTATGATATTCTGCACATTTTCTGGAGAAACAACAGCTCTGGGATGTAAGAGTTTCAAATGTTGTGAAGCCCAAGGCAAGTTAATGCTGCCAGAATGCATTGCTGACTACCAAGGAGGCTCCAGCTCAGATCTGATGCAGACATATGGCACATACAAAAAGGGAAAAATTTACTGAATAAACCGTTCTGCTTTAGTGCTAATTGAATCTTTCTATAACTTGTCTGTTACAATGCTACTTGAAATAGTTAAATTTTAAACATAATCACCAACAGTTTACAGAGTGTGATCGATAACCCGAAGTAGAAAATCCACCGCTCTAAAGAATAAAGGCAGTCCATGAAGGTGATCAGGTACTGAACAAAGACAGCGCTCGCTGCAGACACCTGCCATTTAGCCATCCATGAAAGCCTCAAGACTACTCCCTATGAGCCAGGTAAGTCCTCAGACTCCTGTGTCCCTACTGCAGGGCTTGTACCCAGCTCGGTAAATGCTCAGCTGGTTCAAAGCTCCACCCTCTCTAGCTTATAGCAATTCTATAAACACACTGCACTTTAACAAAAAAAATATATATTTTAACTAATATCTAAAAAGAGGTTATCAAGCCCTTCATGCTTTGGTTAATAAACTACCGCTGCTGTGAAATTACAGCCCCGTAGAAGTACTCCCAGCCACCCTTTGCACATGCCCAGACCATTACACATTGGTATCTTCTCGGCCACAACAAAACCGTGCTACGCCACATTATAGATGGAAGACAGACTTAAGAGCCTCCCCTTGCCAGCAGTCGGCACAGTTGAGGCATTGGACAAGCAACACGAAGTAGCTGCCAGGGCCCCCCCCAAGGTGCTCACATCTCCCCAGCCCACCCGTGCCCACTGCCCATCGTCTCCTCGCAGACGTTACGATCCTCCCCCTGGACCAGGTGCTTGCTGAAAGGAGGCCCCATGCCCTCTCGCTCTATTAAAGGATGCCCAGCCCAGAATGATAATTAAAAGAAGAGCTGTGCACCTACATCTCTACAGGAACAAGGAGCCCATGAGCATAGCAGTGCTTTCTCGGCACTCAAAGGTTCCTGTTCAAGGGCATCAGCTGCTGCGAGCTCTAGCGCTGACAACTGGGCAGAACAGCAACAGGCAGGCACAGAGCAAAGGCAGCATCCAAGCAACAGTGGAAAGTAGTTCACTTTTATTCAGCTTAGTATGATAAAATATATTTGCTCTGAGAAACGGGAATACAAATTTCAGGCAGGAAAAGTTTCAAAGACATTCACTTATGTGCCAAAATTAGGCAGCCATTTGGCATTCAGTTTGAGGTCAGCTCAGACTCTGATGTAATTCAGGGGGAAACTGAAGAAGTTTCAGTTTATTCACCACACAGCTCACAGGGATCTCTATTATTCATTCAGAAAAAAAATAAAAATAATAAAAGAACCTGCAAACAAGCCTGAGAGCAGGCCAGCTCTGCCTGCTCCCCTTCTCATTTTCAAGCTGCGCAGTGAGGGGCATGGGAAAACGTTGTGCAGGTTCGGCTCTAGCTAGCGGAGAAACCTCTTTCCTGGGAGAAAAGTTTCTCAGTAGAAGAGGGCTGTAGGAGATACACATCCAAAAATACCTAAGCAGGCCACACCCAGAGGGATTTTTTATTTAACATATAAATAAATGATAATTGGAATCTACTACTTTCATTCCGCTGTGGTTTCACATTCCCCCCAAAATACGCTAAGAAATCCACACACATATTTAAACATTGAGTTATTATTTAGTTCTAATTATCAGAGAGAAAGAATGTTTTGTAGCTGAATCACGGAGCCACCAAAGCAAGATTTCTTAGAACTGAAGGGCAGCCTTTAACATATGGCGGCACAATTGTATGACACGGCTGCTAGAGCTGCTCTCTCCTTGCTGACAGACTTGGCAGCCATACAACTGTGTTCCTCCTTAAAAGTCATCGACTAAAATTGCTGCTAATTTTGTAACAGAAAAATCATTCTCGCTTATCAAATAGATAACTTAAGAGCTTACGACACAGAAAGGAAAGATACAACGATTTTGCTGCCCCCGGGATCCCAGCGGGGCTGTGGGCTTCTGGACTTGTAAGCACCAGAATTTGTTTACTGCAGAGGACACACACACATTCTTCTATCAAAACCAGGCAATGGGCAAAACCATGTTTAAGAATGACAGCTTCTCAGTGAGCTGGGTAACTCCAGCCAGGGAATGTCAAGCCTTTTAATTTTTAAAGCTTCCCTCCCACTTTTACCAAAACTGCTTGGGGAAACACATAAAATGCATGGCAGAAACATGACTGCTCCTCCTGAAAACACCCTGCTTCTTCCATGTAAGTGTTTAAAAAATTTCCCCTCGGAGTCTTGGTCTGCTAATATCTTCCTGTGCCTCATCTTGAGTGAACTGAATTCACTGCATGGGAGCACAAAAGGTGCACAGACACCGAGGTGCCCCAGTAACGGTGACGCCGGGGTTACCTGACATGATAAAACATACAGGCGCCAGCCAGTAACACTGCGGGGAAAAGCGTCAGACAGACATGACGGGAGGGAGAGCCTGTAGCACGAAGATTTAGATGGTACTAAAAGCAGATCATGGGGCAGACCGCGTGAGGACAGAGCGGGCTAAGACTGAGGAAACACAGGAAGATGGTTCCTCCCTCATCATCCCAGCAGAAACTGGTGTCACAACCAGCGCATCTGTGGAAGACAATAAATGGCGCAGATAGCTACAGATGCCAAAGAAGAGAGATCATGGGTGAGGAGGAGCCTCCTTCTACATAGTAATTGGTATTACAAAGCCCTAGTCTCTGGCAGGGGATTGCCTCATGAGCTAAATGCAAAGAAAGGTGATACAAAATGGGGGTGGAGGTGAAGTGATGCCAGTAAGTATTAATAATTTCAAGTTCGTACTGCCTAGGGATCTTGGTATTTTTAGCTAAAGGCATTGTTTATATTTGAGAAGTAAAATATCCTTCATCATGGTTATGGTTTTTTTTCTGTTAATTCCTTCCTGAGATTAATGAGCTTTTACTTGCCACAATATAAATCAACACCTGGTAATAGGTATTATGCATGGGTAGAAGTAATTGCAAATAAAAGGAAAATGTTCTTGCCAGAGAATTTGAAATGATGTACTGACAGTGACAAATGAGAAAGTCTGCTGAGACTGATCCACAATCTTCATCAACGTAAGTCATAAATAAATTAAGAGAGTGAAATTTGCTATCAAAAAAAATGCTGCACTACCTTAAATGTGATTATATAAACATATGTAAATGCTCTTATTTTAGGAACACATGCTGAAACACAGAATCATAGAATCATTTAGGTTGGAAAAGACCTTTAAGATCATCAAGTCCAACCGTTAAACTAACCCTGCCATCCCACCACTAAACCATGTCCCTAAGCACCTCGTCTACCCGTCTTTTAAATACCTCCAGGGATGGGGACTCAACCACTTCCCCTGTGCAGCCCGTTCCAATGCTTAACAACCCTTTCATTGAAAAAATTTTTCCTAATGTCTAACCTAAACCTGAGAAATCACAGCTCCTGATGGCCTGTGCCCATCAGGAGAAATCATTTGACATAATAATAGCTATAAAATAAATGCAGGACAAAAGCATACATCTTTGATGAAGACATCCTAGGTACACACAGGCAACAGACCTGTCCCTGCACAGAACAGCACAGCCCTCGCACGACTCCGTTAAGGCTACTCCCATGGCGCATGCCCCCTGCTTGCCCCCACACGCAACCTTCTTGCCTTATTTCGCTGTTACTTTTCAACATATTTTACTCTTACCCGTTTTTGTTTCTGTTACTAAGCTCAGCTTTCACTATAGCACTTTGATTATTCTAAGTATCTCTAGCTAATTTTGTACTTCATTTATCTTCACTATTTTCTTTATTTCACGGGTTTTGGAACATACTAGCAATTAAACAGGAGTTGCCTGTTGTAGACTTCGGAGCTGATAACTACTGTAGTGCCGGTGTGGGGTAGGAGGGGTGGAGGGGGGTGAAGGAGAGAGGGAGGCAGGAGGAGAAAGGCTACCAAAGATGTTTGAAACATCCTTGGTTTGCTGGCTTCCTTCATATAACTGATTAAAACACAGTTAACCTCTTACCCTTGATCAGTGTGAATGGCTTTAAAAACTGTTACAAGCCTTTCAGACAACTACGATGACTCTCCTCCTGTTGTCAAAAGTAATACTGTTTGCTGCCAGTGGTAACACATTTTCCAGGCTTAACAAAAAAAAAAACCCCAACCTTGCAGGACATGGTACAGAACCCTTTGCTACATGGACAGCCGCTATTTCCCGTGAATGAGGAATTTTTGAAAGGTATGTTCAGGAATAGCCAGTCTTTCTATTTAAAAAGTTCACCGGAATACAGAAAATATTTGTTACTGAGAGAAAAAAGAAAACAAAGAGCTGAGATTTTTTCTGTAAATTATGCAGATGCTTCCATGATCCAGTAGTGGATCCAGTAGCCGCTCTTTTTCAAAAATGCTGAGGCAGTGAAAGAGAGGCAAAAATATCGCCAGTTACAATTCTGTCAAAAAATGTGACTATTATAGGTCCTTAACCAGCGTCACATCAGCTGCAAAGGTGAAAATTAGAAACATGTCTTGCTTTGTCATATACTTATGCTTGTGAAACTGCTTGTAAAGCTCCTTTCTCCCTGCACCTTCTTGCGCCATAAGTGTGGAAAAGCTGGATATGATGTAAGGATTATTTTTATTTTAGAGTTTAAATTATGTCACCTGGATCGTTCCTGTGACAGATTATAAGCATTAACCTTTTCCTGCAGTGCCATTCCCTCCCAGAAGGCTGGTGCTGGCATCCACATGCCCCATTCCGTATCCCTGGGGAGGGAGCAGAAACTGCCCGGCAAAATGAAGACAGCCTGGCTCCTCGCTGTGCTGTGGTCCCTCTGTTCTTACTTATTGTGTTCCCTGGGTTTAATTCAGCTCCCTGCTAGTGGCAGGGGGGTTGTCGGACAGCACAGCACACCCCAGTGCCTCTTTTTCACATCCTCAGTTTGTTTTCAAATGGCTTTATTCCTGTTCTAAAATCAATATTAAAGTACCATAATAACAAAACTAGCAGTTAACTTGTACTGAAAACAATATCATTGTACTTGTAAAGATGCAAAGACTAGGTTCAGTTACAAAGCAGTGAAATCCACCCATACCTGGAGGATCTTATCACCAGGCTGGAGCAGGCTGGATGCTGGTCCGTCAGGCTGAACCCTAGTAACAAAGATACCCTATAAGTCAGAAGTAACAGAGGTTAGGATGCTATCACCAAGAACTAGTTCCCAAAATACAGGTGTCTCCCTAACTGGTGTCTGGGGGCTTCATGTACACTGGCAACGGTCTAAACACTAAATTCTTTTTTTAAATCTATTTGTAATCAAACAGTAGTACGGGTCTGTAGCAGCTCTCTATGACCTTCAGCTAGTTATCACCCAATACAAACGTAATTGTGGGTCATTTGAAACGAAGATTCCATGTCACAGAACAACATCCAATTTGAATAGGGCAAGAGTTAACAGGGTTATCAGGAGGATAATTAAAATGGAGCAAGCATTAATTTATTAGACTAATTCGTAGTACCATAATCTAGACGGTAATCTTTGTTTACTTCCTCTAGGTAAAAAAAAAAGAAGTTTAAAACAATTTCTAAACAGCAATCTTGATATTCAGCCCTTGAGATATTGAGTACAATGGTCTATAGGGCTGTCACTTAATCCAGTGTCTGAAGAGTGAATGACTTCAAAAGGGGAAAAATTATTAAGTAATAAATGATATTTTTAGATTTCTTTTCAGAATGTCAGTAAAATTCATTAATAAAACCCCAAATCAAAGACTGAGTTCCTAGATGATGAACACATTTGAAATATTTCCATATAGGTCAGGCAGTCCTGTATTTCTGTACCCTCAGTCTCACTTTCTCTGCTGTGCTCACCCTGCTGCTGAGGGCGAATACCTTTAAGCAGGCTCCAGAACTAAGCCCAGGCTAATTTTAGCCATTTACATTGCTCCCAGAGACACCAGAGAAATTCCCTGCTTGATATCATCATGCAAACCGTGTGCGTCCTTGAGGAGTTCTATAGCCTTCTGGAGCAAGGTACTGTCCGCTATTTCTGTTAACCTTATAAAAACCCCAGCTCCTTGAGCGCAGAGCGATGGGCTGCTTACATTTCATCCACATGCCATTAATTCGTGACAGAAGCCTGCCATTCAAAATGACTGATTGCTTCTGTGCTTGCTACTGCTTTTCCTGTCCTTTCCTCTCACCACAGTACCGTCAGGGTGTCAGGGCAAGGGTGTATCACTGTGCAAAAGAATGCTCACTGCCATCCCCACTGATTTCATCTTATAGACAGAACGGTACCATATGCGTGACTTAAAACCATCACAAACGACTGGCATGTATGATGAGAGACAACATCACCCTCTTATCGCTTCTGTGATATTTAAAACACGATAAATTTGATGTAACAGTGTGGGAAGCAATGTTTCAGAGAAACAACGCACAAAAAACACCTTTGAACTATTAATTCCTTCAATATAACCAACTATCACTCCCTTAGTACACAGTTTCTGTTATTGGTAAAATTAAGTCCATCTACAGCTGTTACTGTGCTGCATGTATTACTGGTGCAGACACATAGTGGGATATAGACTCTAATAACTTCAGGCAAGTGATAGACAGTAGAAGTGTAACTTAATTCTAACATCATATATTAAACTGTGGAAAAAAAAGATCATGGTTATAAAGTGTAATCCCAGTGTGCAGTCTCAAAGGAGGACACCAAAAATGTTTTAAGGGATAGTTGTTAGAATGCCTGATGGCTGTGTACATTAAATGGAACTATTCTTGAAGTTCAAAACTGGGATTATCAATGAGAAAACTGAAAGGAATAAAGATTGTGTTAGACTGATATTTCCAAGTGTATTTTACATTTCCAGTTAGCTTTCTGTTGTAATTCAGAGTGCTGGGGGATTTTTTTTTTTTTTTAATTTGCACACAGATCTCAAATTTTTGAGAAAAGATGAAAAGATAGTTTTAATTTCACCATTTGCCAAACATTCTCAATATTTATGGAAGTTATGACTGCCTCTTAGAATTGAATCCAGTATTATCAAAGACTATAAACTGTAAGAATAAGTTTAACAGAGAGATACCCACAGTACTTGTTTTTCAGCAAACTCCAGTCAGTTTTACCACACAGAACTGATGAATTCACAGGTCTAAGAGTCCATTTCCTAATCCTAAAGCCCCGTGTAGCTGATAATCACTAAATGTTGTATTTTCACTAGGCTTTCTTTTACTGTAAAGAAATATAGCAGCCTCTTAAATGTGAAATTCCCAGAATGAATACTGAGTCTCCCTGACCATCACGTACCATGATGATGTAATTTTTAATTAGCACTCCAGAAGAGAAGACTGCTTGCTGTGGTGTTTGTAAGGCACCGCTGATCTCCAGACCAGTTTGTAGGCCAGACCAATTTTTTTTGATACAGCTGCTATAAACCCTGGCATTTCAGCTACCTAGCAATGCCACTAGTGGTTTAGTATTCCCTTTAATGACTTTAGTTAATCAGGGCCTATATTGACTCTTAAAACAAAAAAGTGAGAGAGATGATTCTCTGGAAAACATTCTCAAAAGCGATCTAATACATGGAGTATAAGGCAGACACCCACGTGATTTCTGTTTTGATTCTCTTGTCTTCATTAACTAGAAAAAAAAAAAGTTAACAAAGTGAACTCCCCTAACAAAAAAATGCCAAGTATGGGAAAAATGTTTTCAATTACCGCAACAGAAATGCATAAAAATTTCACTCATGTTCTCTATGCCTCCACTACGTGGCACTCTAAAATAAGGACCGTTTAGAGAGAAATTTATAGCTTACCTTATCAGATGGTTTGAACGGATTTCCTTGTCCACTTATTCCACCACTGATACTAAAACCAAGGCCAGGATTCTTCTCTATTCTCACACAAAACTAGGTTAAAAAGATATGGCAAGATAAGTCAATGCCAATATTAAAGCCTACCTAAACAATGGCATCCTCTTCTCATACATCCCATTTCACCATTACCGAGATTAGCTGACCCTCTCACAAGCTGTGTTGCACAATATAGTCAGTAGAATAGTTGTAAGCTGAAAGTATTTTCATGATTTTAACATGCTGCAATGATGCCATAATATTCAGTGCTACATGTATTTTTGCATACATTTAAAAATTTTATTTTCAAGGAGAAAAGAAAAGCCTTTAGACTTGTGAAAGAGCAGTTCACGTTGGCCATTTTTCACTTCAGCATTGGGATAAATCTGTCAGTGAGGCTTCATCTTGTGCAGTTTTATTTTTCCAGAAGGTGTTACATGTGCAGCATCCACGGGTGTTACGCTTGGGACAAAACCCAAGGAATAAGTACTCTGAAACTCAAGAGATCTTCAGACCATTGTCAGGATCGGGGCCACAGCCATGATAACCTGCACTGAGCACCAACCACTTTTACAAGTGCCTTACTCCAGGAAATAGTGCTGAATCTTCTCTTTTAGTCAGCATGACTCTAAATGGCATCAGGTAATTGAATATAAAATAAAAATTACTTCAGTGTAGCTTAATGACTACTCACTGAGCCAGTTCTCGAGCCACACAAGCAATTGCTTCTGAATCTCAATGCTATACCCAGGGACTTAACACACAGGCAAGCTACTCACGTGGATGGTCCAACACTTTACACAAGAGAAAGGTCTACTAATGATTCTGAACCTTATTCTGCAAGTCAGGTGCCTCAAGCAGTTATTGCAATCATTAAGGCCAAATACAACGGGGACAGGACCACTTAATGAAGAAACTCATCAGCACCCATTTTTTGTTAGACCGCAGGCACTGGAGCTACAGCCGGCCTTTCTTAGGCTAAACTGGAGCAGGCACTACAAATCTGAGAAGATCAGCATCTTGCCAAACACGCTACACTGTTAGCACTGAACTAGGTTACTGGGGAATTGGCAGAAACTGCAAATTAATTCAGTATGACCCTGCGATGTCAGCTCTGCTCAGGAACTCAATGCCAATTTGTGTTGCTTGGTCAATCAAATCAAAAAATGGTATCAGTCGCTGATGCTGGGAGAGGACAGACCCAGCTGGCCTGCCTCCAGCTCAGCCATGCTCCCCCATGCTGTCTGGCGCAGCTGCCCTCTGTTATTGCCCTAGGCTCCCTTTTTCTGCTGTCTACAAGGCAGAAAAAAACAGAAAGTTTTTGTCAAAGTGTTATCTTATAGACACACTTTCCTCACCTGCTCCTGATATGCATCCGTACTTCTCTGACCCTTGGTTTGGATTAAACACCGCCCTGTCTGAGGTGCTCGGGAGCTCTGCGAAGAGGGAATCTGAATAGGCAGTGGTGGCTGAAACTGCTGAATGGTGACTTTGTTCATGTTGCCTTCGTACTGCTGCTCGCGGCTCCGATGCTGTAGGCTTTGTGATCCCATTAAAGTCTGGATATGGCTACCTGCCTGTGGGTAACGTAACCCGTTAGGCCAGAAATTCAGGAAGCTGAAAAGAAGCAATTATTACAACTTACAGAGTCAAGTAAAAGCAAACCTCTTAAATCATATCAGAGGTTTGCCTTTTGACTACAGTTGGAAACAACCCTGATTAAAAGCAGCAAGGATATGCCCATTGCATTTAGTGACCCTAGGAAGTTTAAGGGAAATTAGCCATATACAGCATGTTCTATAAACAGAAAATATTTTTTTCCTCATGTCATGATATATGCTTCTGCTCCGAATGTTTTGTGAACTGAAAACTTTTAATAAATTGTAGTAGGGTGGATTATTCATCACAGCACTCTCAGACGATATCAGAATGTTTTGGGGTTTTTTCTGAGGACAGTTTGGAATAAGATTTATAACCCAAATACAGATACTGGCCAGTATTGTGCACTATTGTGTAGGGAAAAGTGGACTATTGTGGAGGGAAAGCATAATCAATTAAATCCTATGCCTTGTCCTAGTAGCAAATGTGACTTCTACAAAATATAACTAATCAATTTATCAAATGTCTATGATAATATCTACTGATTTGGAGATCTAATATTTTGTAAATCTAAGTGAAATACTGCATTCACATTGACTTGGCCTTTTGGTATTTTCAGAACAAAAAGGATGACTGCTATCATTCTTCTGTCCTCTCCATCCCCATTGCCTTTTATGTTTGCAGGTGAGGTTTGCTTTCTGCATTCTGTTCTTGACATGGTAAAGTTGCATACTTGCTTACTCTTCAATACACAGTCTCTATTTAGGCACATGAATTACATAAACATTTGAGGCAAATCTTTGCAAAATAAATTCAGTTGAGACAATTTTATACTTTTAATATTTACAGGATTCAGATGTTGTTGCTTATAAATAATCGCATGCAACTTAGCAGTAAGGGAACGAGCAAAATTCATGCCCCACTGTTTGATCAAAAATTATTACTTCCATGAAATATCACATCATTGCTACTGAGAGTTTTCAGATGATAAGTACCATCAACCAGTGCTATTATTTGAACACCCTGGATGTGAAAGAGCATTATGATTGTGTGTTGCAATATCTACAAGTCTCTATGGACAAACCAGACCTACTTAAATGACGTTTCACGTCAAGTTTACACCAGCCAACAACACGCTCACATCTCATCATAAAGGTCTAATCCTCAGTACTACTGAACCTTTATGATCCTGGTGGAAGAGTCACCAGACTGTAATTTAGACAAGAGTAAATTTAATACAGCAAAAGATCAAAACATTTCTTACCCGTTGGCCAATCATCTGGCCTTGGAAGTTATAGCAGCCAGGGCATTACAATTAACTGGTTGCCATAGGAAAAATCTATCTTAATGGAGTTCCAAGATTTGTCTGCACAACACATCGTTAATACGGATGCAGGTGGAGCTACTCATGCCACTGAACACAGAATCCCAGCAAGACACGCAGTGACTGTGAGCAAAACTGACCTGCTCTGTCTTATTTTTTTGCTGACTGTATTTGAAGAAAGGGACTAGGGAGAACACGTCTGACAGTTCTTCATTTTAGTACAAGAGGGATAGTCTCAAAGTGAGCAATGACAGAGAAATCTTTTGCTCCTTGTGCCCAGATCTTCAATTCCCAAACTCTTCTTAAAATGCAGCTCACCTATGTACATGAAAGTGCTCAATATACATTGACAAACTTACTCCAAGTAACACCTGGTGAAGCCAGTCTGTACTGTGAACATCCCATCTTACAGGTCAGAGAGGTGTTCAATTCATCCAAGATCAGAAGGGGAGGAAAATGCTTTTTAGCTATTCATTAACTCCCTAGAAGCAACAAGCTGTGCCCATGGTGGATTGCTGAATCCGTGTCACCTTGCACCGCGGAGATGCAAGGTGAGCAGGTGACCATGTGCTTCTGTACTTCATGCTGCGTCAGAGACTCATCACAAGAGGATCCCAAAAAAGCAGAATCTCATAGATTCTGCTATTTGCCCCAGATACAATCCCATATCCACCGCAGCAGCCCACAGCAGGTGCATTGTCTGCCTGAGAGGAAGATGTCTATTTCAAATAAAAAAAAATAAATTGTGCTTCCTCACTGAAAAACCTCAAATCTTTATTGGGTTAACAGATCCCTGGATTGAACAGCAGATGCTGGAAATGAAACAGAAACAGCCTCCAGCCTCCCAGCTGTGGCTGACAGAAATACTCCCATGTCAGAAAGGGAAAGAAATGGTGACTCAGACAGTTTCATATGTCCCAGTTTTGAGGTAGCTGCCTTGTTCCAGTTCCATAGCATACGCTCCTTCCACATCCATTGAGACCGTTAGAGCCCACACAGGGATCTCCAAGACTTTGCATGGCTTCAGCCTTCATGTGGGCTGCTGCAGTCCTGCAGCAGAAGAGGCCAACTAACACAGTCCTACGCATCCCCAAATCTGTGCAGCTCATCCTCTTAGGGGGTTGTCACCCTGCACCCAGGTTGGCCAGCCTGATGCCTGTTCATTTTCCATCTTCATTCTCACTCTTCAATCTCTCTTTTTCATAAGGAGTGATTTCCAGGTTCTCTTTTGGTGATGCCCTGCCACACTTCCACCCCCTCCCTTTTTATGGAAGAGCAGCTAGCTCAGAATACAACTGATTTAATCAGGCACGTAGCTGACTCGTTGACGTGCCAGAAAAAGTCATTTGTCAGGAAGTATAAATATTGTATTCTTTTAATACATCAGTGGATTATTCAGTTTGAAGATCAAAATATTCACGTAGCTGACTCGTTGACGTGACAGAAAAAGTCATTTTTCAGGAAGTATAAATATTGTATTCTTTTAATAAATCAGTGGATTATTCAGTTTGAAGATCAAAATATCAAACTTTTCCATATATCCAAAATATCCAAACTATTTCCAAAATATCAAACGAGAAACAGCCCATAAATTATGGAATGATCATATAAATGATCATACTTAAAATTAGCATTTAAACTGTATTCTGAACAGCAAAGAGGACAGAAACAACCACTCACCCCACACATAATTATGTACTGATTACTGTATAGTATTCCCACTCTACTTCATTACACATATCATAGCCCTCTACATGTGGATAACTTAGGAACACAGATTACTGTGTCTTTACATGTACTACATCGGCCTGAGTACACAGTCCATCCGTCTATAGTACATGCTCTTCCCCTGGGAAGACCACCTCCCAACTCTTCTTCCAGTGGTTTCCCAAGCAGAGCTCTACCATGTAGTGACCCTGCTCTGCAGGAGCCCATTCACGCTGGTGCTATTATGTTAGTGGAAAACCCAAACCTATACTACAGTTTATATTTACATCATTTAATTGTTTGTTATGTTGAAGTTTAATTCTATAGAAAATTTTCCGAGTCTGACTTCAAATAATTGCTGTATTTTAATCCCCAGATGCATGGAAACCAAGACACTCGAGGTCACTTTCAATGGAGAAGAGATTAGCATTGTCATAACAGCACCTTGCAAACCACCTCCTGAGGATGGCGGGTAAACAATTTTCAGAATTCATTTTCTCACTCCTGTTAATAGACTTTGAAAAGATGTTATCACTACTTCTTGTGTATTCACACTGTGGCTCTAGCTGGAGGTGGATAAGCTGCCTTTCTTGGAAACAGGAATTATTTATTCTGCAGAAAAAAATCTCTATTATGCAGACTGCTCCCCCAATTTCATTCGTATTCTTTATTTAACATCCACCACAAAGTTAATTATTTTCAGCTCAGTGTCCAATATTTACAGTATAATTAAAGTAGCTGACAACGGATGTAACAATGGATTGCTCCACTGAGTTAAGCAGATTTCAGCACGGTTATGCAATGTTTGTACTTACCACATCTGAGCAGCGAGATACTGAAATATTCAGAACGAAACAGAATCTGCAGTTTCTTATTATAGTAAGACTGATGATGCACAAATGCAAGACATAGAATGAGTGTTAGATTGTGTGAATGGATAAATGCAGGTTTTACCCCAATATGCCAGTGAAGATAAGCAGTGACTCCTCTTAAACTTCTTATCCTAATTTCTTGCATATCAAAGGATAAAGAAACCCTTCGAATAACTTGGCTGTCAGAGCCAACTCCATCAAGCAACGCCAGAGCGTCCTCCTCCTCACCCTCCTCTGCCTGGGAAGGGGTCTCTGGGCTGCTCTAGGTACAATGGCTTTTCTCCTCCATCTTCAAGCAATTCTCTTGTACGTATGTATCTGGTCACCAATTTTGTGTGAAGGCAAGGGATACTGCTTCTGAAACTGTCTTGGATAAAAAGATGTGAAGCCAGTAGAGAGATAGTTGCCTCATCAGTGCTGACAGTTAATGATGCTACAGAAGTTATTAGTGTGCATGTTACGACTTTCACACCAGTTTTATTCACTCGTAGGACTTTACTTCAGGAATGAGCAGGGCCAATCTCCATACAGATAACAATCAATGTAATTATCACTGCTTACATGTGCAGCTGCACCTTCTAAACCTGATTGCAAACACAGTTTAGTTTGTCAAGATCCTCTATTCTCCATGTTTGTGATTAGAGCATCTAAAAATGGCAGTTTCTCAGTCAATGAGCGGAGCCAAGTTGGGGCTGGGAGAGAGCAGCCAGTGTTTTCATAGAAACAGGCCAGATCCAAGCACTGTAATTTAACATCTACTGCCACAAGGTACTAGAAATTAGACCCCTCTCTAGTGAGTTTATTAGCAAACGATGTGTGCCTAGGATGTCTCTGTGAAAATGTCTGTGGCTGTCCAGACACTGGGCTGGCCTCCATCTCAACACATTTTTTGACGTGAATGAAGAATGTAATTGCAACGAAACAACTGAATGAAGACTTTTCAGGACAAAAGGGAGCTGACGGCTGTTTGATATGTGCAGAAATACACCTGCCAAGCCCACTATGCCCATTTCACACACCATAGATGTAACTACTAGCATCTGCATAAATACAAAAAAAGGGTAGCAGGCATGAAAGCACCATCCTCAATTCATAATGATTATTGCTTTAAATGCTGAAACAAAAATACATGTTTCCCAAACCTGTCCTCATTAACCTGTTCTCCTCCTTCCAGTCATTCGCTGGGAAAAGAAGACAACCATAGCTATGCTTTGCTCATGCTGCTTACCTTCTTCGTGACGGTGTCTGGTGGCACGTCCCGCCGCCCCAGCGGGTAGGGGTTCCACTGGCTGCTCACAGACACCTCCTCCTGCCCGTTGTCCAGAATGCTGCTCTGCTGCGACGGGGTCTGTTGCAGAAACGGTAAGGCAGCCTTTAGTCACTGGACACACCGTGACAAGACAATGCTCTCTTCATATTTATTTCAATCAACCCAGTTAAACTGTAACACACTATTGCTAAAATGGAAATCCTTTTAAATTTCTATGGTAATTCATTAACATGTAATCATATTGCCGTGGGACTCTTTGCAAGCAGGAGATCTTGGAAGATATATAAGAGAAATAATGAGAATAATGAATGATGAGAGAAAAGACAAAATTAATTTAACGTAACTCATTATTTTCAGAGAAGCAAATTTTGGCAAAGTTCCATATTTAAACATGCAGTCTGCCATTAATAATTTGAGTTAGAACTTTCTTACTGGTCATTCAAACATAAAAAACTTTTTTATTAAGTATCTGCCACCAAGATAAATGATATGCTTTCATTTTTCTTCAGAAAATATTCCTTAATGGCAATACTTAACTTGTGACTAGTGTCACCTCTCGTGATGCTCTGCATAGCACTGTGTGGTGCGCTTCTCACAGGCCTCTCCCTAGGCTACGGCTGGTTTTATTCCACGTTAACAGGATATCCTATGTACAATGTTAATCAGTAATTAAATGCTTTCCTGAGTATGAATGGACATAACACACACTTAAAGTTTCCTAAATGAGCTCGATTCTTTTGTTATTATTTTCCACTTTTCTCTCCTTTTATATGTGTTTCTTGCCACTTTTCCCCCAGGTCATTTCACTCCTGTTTGCAGTACTTTTGAAGACACGTGTACTTTTTTCTGTCCCATCCTGATTTTATCTGTTTTCTGTCTCTGTATTTCTTTACCATAGATGGAAATTTTACTGACATGGGTATGGCTTTTTGCGTCAGACTTTCCAAAATGCCAGCGTAGTACTACCACTGACAGCACTTAGCATTATGTAGTGCTTATTCAGTTAACTGCTTATTCAGTTCTGATTAACAGTAATCTGCAAAGAAAAAAAAAAAAAAAGCTCTGTTCTTCCCCTCTGTCATTCAAGCCATTTCTTCTTCAGTTGACATTAAAAAAAATAATCAAGAAACACTTCTTTAGATGACTGAAGAACAAATGAAGCTGTTGCTTTGAAATATTAAAGCTGGTCAATTAAGAACTTTTTTTAATGCAAGCTTAAAAATCCTTTAAAAGTAAATAGAATTAAATTGTGATATAAATCATACTCCTCAGAGGTTAAGTAAAAAAATTCAATCCTAATTTTTCAAAGAAAAATCGAAGAAAATTTTAATTATAATTCTTTCATCATTCAAGAAGTCTTCTGGAAAAGTCAGGAAAGACGTGATTTTCCTTACATTAAAAACCACTAGGAAAACATTTCCCCTGCTGAAACTACAAGACCTCCCTGTAGAGCTTTCTTTACACACATTAAAAATGTAAAAATGAGACCAACCTCAGCACTTTTTCCCTAGGTTATCCCTCACAGCTCGACAGACACTGGTCCCAGTGCCTGATGCAGCAGTGCTGCTGCTCTCTCAGACAGCGCAACAGTCTCGAGCGCTGGCAAATTTGGGCCCAGAGCCGTAGGCTGCCGTACCGACGTGCATGAAACCTGACGATACAGCTCTAGGTCCCTCACGTGCAGCTAACCCTGGCCGGGCAGGCGTCCAGGGCTGTGAGCAGCCAGCCTGAACACACTGCCAGGGGTTAGCCCCTGCTCGAGGCTTCCCAGCTCAGAACACACTGAGCCCCGTTTGTCCACAGATCAGAATTTGGGTCCCAGTTTGGGCCCAGGTAGGGGTCTTTGTGAATCAGCCATACTGCCCTGTTTGCTGCACGTCCCCACGTATCCCTCATTCAAACAGGGGCACATCATCTGAGACCAGGGCAGCAAACAACTTCTGAAATGAAGAAGTGCAATCGCAAAAATTTCTGCTCTGAGTAGTAGTAAAAAACAAAGAAAAAGAAAGGCCATCATCTTTGTGATGTGAGTCATGCCTTCCAGAGTCATCCACAGACCCAGGTCCCCAAGGCTGTGCTGACAATCTGCTCATCTCCCTGTGAGATGAATTTATAAAACACGCTGTGTGCCCTCCCTACACAGAGACAGACAGGATTAGTGAGGCAGCTTCTTAAGGGAATTTCTGTTTTTCTTCCTCAGCAGTACATGTGAATATGTTGATTATTCCTAAAGGGAAGTGGTACTGAACTCTTCCGAGAATGAAGTGCGCCAAACCATAAACTTTTAAAAGGATTGTGAGATGGATGCCAAAAATTCAAAGCATTCTTCTGACAAGTGTTTCTTTTGTCACTGCAGACAATGCTGTGCCATTTTTATAAGTGACTGACTAAGCTGCAGAGGTGAGTTCGCACTCAAAATTGAAAAGAAAAAAGAGAGAGGGTGCTTTCTGCTCTCTCAACAAATAGGAAAATTATGTGATAACAGGTTTTTCTTTTCATTTTCTGCAGTAAAATCAATTTGTCTACTTGCAATGCTATTCATTTACAGAACTTGGACAGACTGCAAACAAACTACATCTCTATTAAGTCTAGGTAAAAAATGAAAAGCAGCAGTTAAAACATTTTATATGTGGAGTAGAATCAATGTAATAAACTTTCTCAAAATAAGCAATTGCTATACTTGATTTCCTGATCTTCCACTAGACAATTAGACCTCACTCATTACTCTCTTGAATCTAGGCCACAAGAAAGAAGAAGGAGAAGAGGTAAACATTAAGCTGCTGTGGCCTAGATTCATCAAGAAATGCAAATTCTTTAAAACATGTGAAGGAATAAAATTAAACAATACTAAACATTCATATTATTTCTTCAACAGTAATTTTTCACTGCTTTCCAAACAGTACAGCAGGAGAATATGCCCCCTTCATGCAGTTCAGCATCACATTTTATATGGGTATGTAGCAATGAAATGCTGGTGAAATATAAAGCAGAATAATTCACATAAGATCACACCCCAAAAGATGTCACGAAACGGTTTCATGAATTTCCTCAGACATTCATATATGAGTATCCATATTCATCTACAGCCTAAAATTCTTGAAGTGATATATAATACCTTATTCCTAAATGTGTGTAGAAAAATAGTACCATTATTTGGAGTTGATGTCAAATGGACTTCATTCAAGGACTTGTGACAAGAATTACTATATACCCAAGGAGACAAACGAATTCTTTGAAAGAAAAAACCAGTATGACCAACACTGGAAAGCTGTCTGTGTCCAAACACACACACATATCTATGGTTAAGATTTGACCTAGATGTCATCAACTGAACAACAGAGAAGCACACACTAACATTAGGACTTGCTTAAATCCAGGGACAGCTGAATGGGAGGTGTAAATGAAGTTAACAGTGTATGGAAAGTAAGTTACCGCAGGAGAAACCTGACAATGCCCTCTGTGTGTGTTTGTGTGTGTGTGTGCATGAGTGCGCTGCTCACCTTTCACAGCTTTGCTAGGAAATCCAGTGTATGATGCATATGCCTGTAAGCTAAGCAGTGCCTGTCCTTCAGCCAACCAGCACAATCTGGTCATGTTGCTGCCATTAAATTATCTTATTCTTCTAAATAGGCTTGGATCTTAAACTCTTAAATCGGGCGTTGGAACCCCTCTTTGGGAATTTCTGGCCAGTGCTGAGTCCAGAGCCCCAGCCAGGGATTGCCTGGGAGGGTGCCAGCTGGCCCAGGCCAAAACATGCCTGAGGCCAGTCCAGCAATTAAGAGCGCAGATGATCACATTTCAGCGCCTGGATCTGTGCTCTGTTACCCTTTAGTTACTCACAGGGATGTTGCTGATCTGCACCAACAGCTACCGATGCTAATGCAGTAGGACACTTAACGATGCTCGTCACTTCTAGCAGGGCAGTGCCATTACACACAATCCCAAGGGTGCAACTGCTTGCAAGTGTCGGGCAACTGGCTGCTGCTGTGACTCTGGTGTGGCCACACGTGAGGCAGAGTAAGGTCTCAGCATCTCCTCTCTAATACTCTGAAACTACTTCAGCAATGTCCCTCTCTGGCTTGTCATATGTGCTTTTCCCACCAAACATTTGTATATAATTATGCATGCGTGTACTTATCAACAATGTATTGCTAACAGTTGTAAAATAAACAGTAAAAAATGAGAAAACTATTTTCTTTTGACAGGCATTACTCAACAAAAGTTTAAAATTAATTTAGGTGTGGTAGGCATGTACTCAAAACTCATAAATTATTACAGCATACCCAATTAATGTTCAGATGTTAAAATTCCTGCCTCTTGGAGCCTATTTAAATGCATATTAAACATTTCTACATTAATTTTTCTAAGATCAAACAGTCACAAAACAAAACACTTTCTCCATTTCTGTGCACAGATTAAGTCATTGAGAAAATGATCGCACCAGTCTGTAACACGAGAGCGGAAAGCAGTAATGACAGCCATGTGAGCTACTTAATCCAAAAAGCAAGACTACTGAGTAGGAAAAGTGTATCGCTATCATCGTTGCTTTTTGGATTGTGTATAGTATAAGCATGAATAATAGGCAAAAGCTAAACCAGGAAAAAGCAAGGAGTATTATTAATTTATTTTGTAATGCTGGTATATGCTGGCTATCCCATACTTACTTTCGGTAGAGGTAGCTCTTGAAGCATTTGGTTTTCAAATTTAGATTTAGTCTGCAAGTTTAAAGTCATGCTTCTGCCGGCATGCATTGCTGAAAAACCTCCAGAGTGCAGCATGCCAAGGCTAACTGTGTTGTGTTTGTAAGCAGCGGTCTGAGTAGAGGAAACAACCACGTGACAGGATATGAACACACATGCTCATTGAATTAAGTATCACACATATATGGTTAATTTCACAAAGTTTTAGTTTAAGCAAACAAACAGTACCAAGAAATAAATAGCTTCTTGATGCATGCACTGGGTCACACGGAAGCAAATACATTGCTAGTTATACATAAAATGGATACCATAAAAGACTTCAACGCTGACAGCAGATGAAATATGTCATTATCTGTAGTTTGAAAACTGCAGTATATAACATGGTACAAGTCTTTATTTTGCAAATATGGCCAAATTTTGGTACGTCTGCGCAACCACGGATGGGCCAGAAAACATGTATCTAGCACGTAGAGCATCAAAAGGCAGAGGAAAAAACCCTATACAAGAAGGCTCTGCACCATCTTACGAGTTTTGAGACTGCTCCCTGGCTAGCAGCTGCCCACAAGGGACAAGGTTTGGTTGGGCCCAACACAGCGGGTACACAGGTCCCGCACAGAGTGGCATCTCGCCAGACACGGGCAGATGGGCAGTGTCTTCTCCTGGAGCCGCTGCGGCATCGCAGTGCCCAGGTGTTCTCATCAGCAAAATCTCCCCCAGACAGCCCAGCTTCTTAGAGCTTTGCTTATCATACGTTGCGAACAGCTAGGAACTACCTCACTGGCACCTGCAGGGATTACTATGAACTCAATTTAACTAGATAAAATCACCAGTGTCAGCCTTCCGTGAGATAAAGTATTTCTTAAGCAAATACACATTGTAAACTAAGTGTAAAGATATTTCTGAAACAAACAACACCTGGGAAGTGTTTATTTCCACCAGAAGCATCTCTACTTGGGGTGCACTATTTTGCCTAGGTATTATGTATTTTCCAATCAATTTTACACAACACAAGGAAAATAGCTGAAGTAAGGAAAAAGCTTCAGCCTTCAAGCCAGTTTTTGAAGTTTACCCATTTGATCCTTAATGATATTTTAATATGCATCACATCCGAGCAACTGGAAGGTAATGAATATATTAACACCAAACTCATGAGTATCTAGCATAAAATAGGTATATGGACACATTTTGAAACTAACTTATGCATTTGATGACAGTAATTTTTCACAACCACTTCAGATTCTGAAGTAAATCCGATTCATGAAGTAGGTCATTAAATAGTCAAGATCATTATTGAAATCATGCACTACAGTATTCGTACTGTTTTGTATAGAAGATAAATAAGCATAACTTCCTACTGCTAAAAGGAGTAATAATCATATTGCTTGTTAAAAACAGTGGCAGTGTATATCCAGTGGTATTTTTCAGCATTAAGAGGTACCTTTAAACCCCCTCCACTAACAGTGATATGAAAGCTAAAATACATCCTTTTCCTTTTTATCTGTGATGTTTTTCTTTTATTGCCTTCTACTGCAAAGTCGTACCCAGCACCTTTTAAAGCTCTCAAATCATTACTGAAGTGGTGGACTTCAGCAGCACATTCACATCTGTTGGTAAGGAGAGATTTTTATGTTTTTTATTATTTCAGACAGTGCTGCAGCAGTTACTACATTAGTAACGTGCACCGTGGTGCGTTACTTGTGCAGAGACTCTTTATCACTCATTTACCCCTCACTCCAGCTGCTTTTGAGCACCCCCAGACCCTTTTGCGGGCCGGTTCCTCTGACACCAATGCAATAATTTAAATACTGGGAATTCTGGTGGTTACCGCTGTACGTGCAAATAGTTTGAAATACCGAAACACACAACTAAAGGCATTAATTGCAGAGAAATGCCAAACATACCCTGTCTAACCTTCTAGCTTCTATATGTCTAAGTAGCTGTTGTCTCCAGTCAGCGGGCATTTTAGCACAGCTCTCATTTCCCTTCACAGGGGTAGGCCTTGTCTTTATATCACTGTTATCGGAAGGCTTGTCGCCATAGTTACCCAAGTTATAGTCTGACGGTATCTTTTCCAGCAGAGCTGCCATTGTAGGCCTCGCTGAAACCGGCCTGGTTTGGGATGTGCCGTAACTCTCTGTACTGTAGCTTCTTGCAGACAACGGCCGCCTTTGTGTAAGGTTTTTAACTGGAAAGCTTCCAGTGTGGGCTTTCACTTCTTGGTAGGAGGGATGCTCGTCTTCATACCTGCCATTCCTCTTGAGGAACTGAGACTCAGAGACCGAGATACTGCTGACTCTCCTGAACATGGACATCTCGGTGGAGCTGACCAGCGAATCCGCCCTCCTCAAGAACCCCGGCCGGGACCCCTGGCTCGCAAAGGGGGCACTGACTGCCTCCTCGTTCACCGAAGGCTGGGAGAAGGAGAACATGTGCTCCACAGGGGGGTAGCCGCGGTAGGCCCTTGGGCTGACCAGATCCTGGGGCAGGTTTTTACTCTGCTGGGGAATGTACTCGGGGTTGAGCTGGAAAGGCGGCGGCAGCCTCTTCTCCGCTGTGACCTCCACTGCTCCCTGCGGGTTGAAGCTTTGGTCGAACTGGTAGACTTTCTTCGTGACGGACGACTTCTGCTGCGGCTGCACCTTGACGCTGCCGTAGGTCAGCAGCTCATCATCCAGCATGGGGACCGACTGGCTGCGGGACATGCTCAGCATGCCGTGCTCCGGGCCCAGGAGCTTGTCCACCCTCTCATGGGTTCCTACAGTATCATTACCAGATGCATAGTTTTCTAAGGGTATATTATACACTTTGTATGTACCAATGTCTATCTCATCGATACTTTGTGACTTCTTAAATTTGTTAGTTTTTAAATCCCTCATCATCGGAGAAAGTCGTTCTGTACTCTTGCTGATTGAAATAACGCTTTTGGAAGGATCTGGGCGACAGTGGATATGGGAAAAGACATTTGTGAGACTTCTGTTAGCATTTGAATCATGATATTCCCATGCTATTCCTGGAGTGAAAGTGCTAGTCATTTCAGGAGACTCTTTGACATGATTTTTCCGCTCAGGCAAAGGGCTGGTGGTAGGGGTGTTTTCCAGTTTGGAAGGAAAAGCTGTCCTGTCTTCAAAAGGACTAGGGGTTCTGGTCCAATTTTGCCAAGGATTGGGAGGAGGCACTTCAGATTCATGGGTGTTTCTGAGCGTTGGCTGCTCCAGCTCCAGGGGAATGCCAACTATCCTGTCTTGTCTAATCAACGGCCTGCGGCTGTGCGCAGATGTGCTTCTGGATTTCGTGCTCAGGAGGGGGTTTGCACTAGGATTCTCCACCGTGCTCTCCTCTGCAACAAACCCTGTGTTATCATAGTGCGAGCTGTCGTTCCAGCTGTCAGCGAAGGTGTCGCTCAGCGGGCGCCTGTCGGTGCGCTGTGGCAGGTTCCCCGCTGCAGCGGATTCCCGCTGGCTCAGCAATGGCTTTGTTTCAAGGGGCTGTGGAAATGACTGGGCCAGCCTGCAAAAACAAAACAAAATGAAACAAGATAAAATGCCCTCTATTAGAGCACATAAGCAGTCATCAGAAGACATAATTATAAAGCAATTCGATATTCTCCCATCTATATTCTGGCTTTGGGGTCTGCTATGAGATGTGCACCCAGTGCCACTGGTTTTGGCATGAATGGCTGCAGCAGTTTTTGTGCGCTGGAGTACAGATTCTGTAAGTACGCACACAGAGAAACTAAGAAGTCAGTCGAAAGCCCTGGGTGGCTCAATGCCATGTTTGTATAAATCCAGCTGAACATATTTTCCTGCTTTAAAAATAATCTTCTGTGAGTGCAGGGGAAGTTTTTTTACACTTACATTATTCTTTTTTTAAACAAAAATACCAGATTCAGTTTATGCATGTTCTCACCACCAAGATTTTATGCATCTCCAGTGAGCAGGCTCCAGCCTCTCTTTAACAGGGAAGAGCCTGTGGATGGAACTACATTTAGGACAGAAGTACATTAGGTGATTTACAACAGGAATAGACAGGGCAGGGTGTTCCTGGTATGGCATAAGAGTGTTTTCAGGTTGCTGATGTCCAGTGCAAATTACAACTTTCAAAGAACTGTGTTGTTCTTGGAGGTCCAGGGCAGAGTGAGGCTCAGGACAGCAATAATACGAGGGACATACAGTCTGCTATCTATGCTACGCTACAGCCAGCTGCAGCTCAGGACCACATAGAGCAGAATAATTGCAGCTCAATTACTAGGCGCTTTTAATGCATGGTTATAGCACATGGTTAAAAAACCAGCTGTAGAATTACTGACGTTTAAAGAGTATGAACGGGCAGCCAACTTTGCACAGCCTGGGCTTTGAATAGCTATGTACACCTCTGCTAAACTGGGGTAAAAATATTGTGGGTTTTTTAATTGAATGCCTTAACAGATAGCATACGATCACTTTGAATGCACATGACAACATGGCAACCAGAAGCTGTGTTAAGAAAGATGATCACACCTGTTCCCCCACAAAGAGTTATTCACTGCTTCTTTAGCCGTTGTCTGCAAGGACCCCATTTTAACATGCGCATTGGAGGACCCTGAGGAAGCCTGGGAAGGGGAATAGTCTGAGTAAGTGCCTGAGGAAACGCTGTTATTCAGACAATGGATCTTATCTGCTTCAGACTCATCTGTCGATTCTGAAACAAAGCACAGCAAATGTTTTCAGGCGGTGGTATTTGAAAATTAAACTCCAGAAAAATACATTTTAAAATTGATACTATGGAGATATATATATATATGTAAATACACGTGCACAAATATGCATGTAATACGTTTTCAAATCAGAATGAAGTGTAGAACATCTTAAGTAATATGTCTATCTGTGTACATTCCATATGCTTTCATCTAAAATGTTGTAAGTCAAGTTAGTACCTTTCTTCTCTTTACCCAGAAGAACAAGTTTGGGTGGGTACAACGGAGTCTCTGGCATGGAAGGACGAAGTTCCCCTATCCTCATCTCACTGGCAGGATGTCCAAAGGCATCCTGAGGAATATAATAATGTAGAGTAAACATAGGAAACAGAATCCACTTCAAACTGCAACGAACAAATATTTCACAGCCTTCTTTTCATGAATGTGACAACACACCAAAACCCTGCCACATGGGTAGTGTCTAATCACGCTGATTTGTCAGCTGAAAATTCTAATTAGTCCTACATAAATACTTGTAAAAATTATGGTGATGTGTTAATTCTGAAAATGTGGACAAAACAGATGGAACTTGCAAGATACATCAAGGCCATGTAAACATTTTTGATGAAGTAAAGGTCACAAAAATGCAAGCTGCCAGTAGAAAAAAAAAATTAGAATAAACAATTACTTCTTATTTCAGGAGTAAGTATTCCTCATTCATTTACTTGTGGCACAAGTCCTTCCACAGATTCAACTGTCCCTATAGCTATACTTAATTAAAATTACTTTGTCTCTAAAGAGCTTTTTGCTAAATTAAAATTATACAGATTTCATAAACTTCTCACTGAGAGTTCAGCGGATCTGGACTTTCAAAGACTGCCCCACACAACTGTTTTGCTGTTCTAGCCAGCAACAGAATATATATTGAAAATAACACGAGTTAAAAAGTGGGGAAAAAAGTGAGATGTAGTCCTAGGATGAGATACTTTAAATTAGGACATTTAAATTAGGCTTACAGGATAGCTAGAAGGGAATAAAGACACAAACAGGGAATCTGTGACATTTCTTACCCCTGGAAGAAAGTTCAGGAATGAGAAAGATGCTGACCTGAAGATAGGTGTCTTGGGGAGACAGGGTAGGGGGAGACACTTACTGGAGGAATGATACTGGTAACCCTGCCCTCAGGAAAGGGAGATGGAGAACGAGCAATATGGGAAACCCTCTTTGTGGGTGTTGGTGCAGGGGCTCAGGGAAATGCAATGGAAAGGAACTGGTGGAGATGGGCATGGCAACACTGGAAAGTCATGCCAATGCCAGTCAAGGTCCTTGTGGGGAGGGGTACGAGAAACTTGCATCATCTCAGGAGTGAGAGGATGAGCTGTGATTTCGTAAAGAGGATAGAAGTTGGAGAAGGAGAGTATCTAATAGAAAAGAGGAAGTTCTGGAGAGATATTAGGAGAAAACCGGTAATTAGTAGTATAAATGAGGAAGAAAATGGTTAGGAGAAAAATATTTAGGAGGGAACTTACACTAATGGAGACACTATGAGGATCTCTGTACCCTGACATTTTGTTGTTAAAAGGTACTCCAGTGATTTTGCAGAGTGAAGTGAACAAAGGAAAGAGATGTAATATTTAGAGAAACAATTTAAAGTGGAGTACCAAAACCACGTTATTAAAATGTGAAATGCTACAATATTTTTTTAAATTTACTTGCTTTTACTCATAAGGAGAAAACTTTCAGAGGTTTACTCTCCATTAACTATTTTTTGTAGTAACAGTGGAAACAGAGACTTGCAGAAGCATTTGCCACGTGATTTATCCTTGAAGAATATAATTATATTTACACAACAGACATTTCAATCCTTCTGCATTTGGTGTTCTACTGGAGTTAGTACCGTACCAAAACAGCAAAGAACAGGTATCTTCACAGCCCATTTAATTAACCCCCTCAGTGCTAACAATTAAGCAAATATAGCTACATACCGATTCTTACATGGTGTAATATATTCAAGACTTTAAACTACTTTCACATGCAGAGATCCTTTGTTGTGTGTGGTATTTCTTACATAACAGTAGTGATGTACATACAACTTAAAGCTAACAACAGTGCAACAGCATTTTTCCTGTGCAGCACAATCACTTTCTAGTGCAGTGTAACTAACTTATGCAAAACTATTTTCTGAGAAATAAAAAAGTGCGTAGCATTCACAGAGCGTGAAATTCTCCACCTTTGAAGCACGGTGCATGTTAAGTTTCTTGTTGTACCTCTGTGCTTTTTGCATGCTCTTCTTTCTCTTTCCTGTCTGGGATTTCCAGAGTTGATCTATGAGTGCTGTCTTTATCAGACAGGTGACTCTTTTGGAATTCTTTATTTTCTCTATCTTCAACCTAGAATTTCAATATTGTGCCATGAAAATTCCAAAAGTTATAACTTAAAATAAAACTACTTGCTGTAAGATGGGAAGAACCAGCTGTTCCATTTTTTACATAATGATGATCACAGGTTTTTATTTCAGGTGCATGATTTTATGAAGTTTTCTATGTTATATTATTATTTTTTTTTCTTTTTAGCCCCTAGCCCAGCTATTCCAACAAAAATCAATAGACTTTTGAAAGAACTAGTCTGGCATTTGTGAATATGCCATGAAAGTAAATATGCTGTAAAAAACCAAAATCACATTCCATTTAAGTCTACTCTGTTTAAGAGGACTTTTTTTCTTACACACCCAAAAAGAAAAAGGTAATAGAAAAAAAAAAGTATTATTAATAGGATCAATTGCAAGAACAAAGGGAAGAGATAAATGCAACTGTGTTGCATCAGAACTTACTCCTCAGGACTAACCAGAGAAAAATATATGTAGAGGAGAGAAAAATATGGTAAGCTGTTTCCCATAAGAAAATACATGGTAAAACCCATTAAAATAACTGGGAGAGAGAAATATCACCAATTATTCATGCTGACAACACAAGAACATTAAATTATAATCTGGAGAGATGGAATTTTTAAAATAACCTAGCTCTTAGAATCTGCTTGCAAAGAATATAAAGTCTCTGAATAGAGCAGATTGGGGCTCTGGGAAGACACAGCACATACAAGGCAGAGGAACGCAGAACCATTAATGATGGATTCTTCCAGAGGAACAATTAAATATGTGTAGAGAGTTGGCAGCTCTTCTAAACTAGAGAAGGCTAGGGCAATCTGAAGAATGACAAGCTGGCTATAAAGAAATGGAGAGGCAAAGAAATAAGTGGATTAAGGCAACCGTTACTTGATCCAGATTTCACTAAAACTTTCATGAAAGAATAAAGGAGATCACAGAAAGCGTAGGAACAAATGCAACCAGATACCTGTCAGAATATCCCCAGATACAAGCAAGAGTAACTGAGGCAGAGGCATCTTTCCTGAGAGTCAGAGTTAGTGGTGCAGTTTCATAACAAAGCCTTGCTGAGCCACTTGCCCACATTACAGCCTCTGCCCAGAAAATGGCAGTGCTTCCACCTCTCAGCCCCTGTATGTCAACAGTTTCAACGTCCCATTAAGTAGTCTTCTCCTGAAAAAATCACAAAATGAATTCTATCTGAAGCTCAGCATGTGAAAGGCAAGTCACAGTTCTGGGTATTTTGCAATTACCAGACTGATCTAAATAAAATTCAGTCACCAATCCAGGAATGCACTGAAAGTCACCCCAAAACATGGGATTATCCCAGAAGAAAGCAGAGAGGAGGATCTTCCACCTGCTCCTAAATGTCTCCCACTTTTCTGGCTGCAGTGGCAGCTTCCAGAAAGGCCAGTTTCAGCAGACATTAGATCTGAAGGCTGTCCCAAACAGGATGTTAATAAAAGATATAACTGAACCGGTGGAAGGAAAGCTTCTGAATGTGGATATGGAATCTGACAGTGGGAGAACAAAGGAAACCCAACACAATTCCTACCTGCAGAGGTGATACAGCAGCCAGCACAATGCCAGCACTGATGTGATGAGCTCTCACCTTTTCAGCTCCAGCAAGCAATCTCAGGCATATGACAGAGCTTTAAGAGGAGACTTAAGTACCCAAGGAACAGACTGGGGCAGAGGTAGTTTTTGGAACTCCACATGGAAAGACATAGCAGATCCTGGAAAAAAAATGTCATCTGCAGGTAGGTTCTAATGATTGTTCCTGCCATGTGTCCCTTTGCCCTGCAGTCCGGTGGACCAGCAAGCAGTTGGAGGAATGCACACGTTAACCTTGCCTATTCCGATGACCAGAAATACGGCCAAGGGGATGCATCCAAGAACTGACCAGAACTACGTATCACCAAAGAAATCAAAGTTAGAGATTCCCAGTTTACAAAAATGTATTTCAGAATGAAAATTTCCATTTGCAGTAGTTTAGTCTCATACGGCTAGGCCTGTTAGCTGACATGGTCAGGATTCTGCAAAGATAAAGTGCAGATGCTTATCTGACCAGTTGTCAGTCACGTACTGCAGAGGATGGGAGACCTTCTAACATCATCCTCAGTTATAAACCATGGAGAGGCTCTTGTCCAGCTCTGTATGTGGTCTTCAGTGTGAGGACAGAAGTCTCAGTACTGCCCTGAGTTACGACACCCTGATACGTGAATTGCACTCTCTGTGCTCTCCCGTCTCTGGGGGAAACAAGCTTCTGTTGCTCTTTAGATGGAAATGCACCCAGCTGCACACATCTCACCAAGGTTGCTGCCAATAGAGGGAGTCTCAGGCCTTTTGCAAAAAAGTTACTTCATGGTCTATCAAACATAAACCAGGCCTACACACCGTATGTATATGAGTTTGTACAGAGTGCCATGTCCAGACACATAATACTGCACGTCCTGAGTCCTCATGCAGGTGGGGACAGACAGAGCAGTAGCCTCAGGGGGTCAAGTGATGTCTCAGACCGACTTTATGGAAAGTAGGCTTTACCTTGGATGTAGCCCTGAATAATGCCCCTCCAATCTAGACACTTAAATAAGGTCAAGCAGAAGTCAAAGTAACTCAAAATGAATTTTAAGACATTTGACATCCTATGTGAAGAAAGGTCTCTTGTGAGTCAGACCACCAGATGAGTAAATCATTATCTCCCTTCTCCTTTGACAAGAAGGCACCAAGGTCATAACGTCAGTAAAGATCTTTTGTGCCATGGAGAAACCAAAAACTCTATAATTAAGGTATTTCTGATTCCTGGTAAAATATAGGTAATTCTGTTGCAAAGAGCTTATCAAGCTATGGGCTTAAAGCAGATACAAACCAAAAATCTTTAAGACATATTCCTCTCCCCATCAGGAAAGGCTGACATTGTGTATCTCATTAGTGGAAAACAGCTCCCACAACAGACTTATCAACTGAGTCAATTGAAGCCAGACATCCTGGGGGAAAAAAAAGTGTGTAAGTCTTCCTGGAAAGGCAAGATGATCTTTTAAGACAGTCTTTGAAACTTTCACTAAAAACAAAAGAAAAAGAACACTCTTCTCCACCCCCCACCCCCCCACCCCCAGTAACAAAGTCAGAAGTTAAAAGGATTGAGGTCTTGTTTTGACCAAGAGCAGATGAAGGTCTCAGAAGATCCAATACAGCTGAGGCGGTGTTTTTCTAGCTGTTAGCACTAGCATCTGCATTGGATCACTCGAAGAATAACAACCTCCTTTTTATACAGTATTAATAAACCTGCTAGACAAAGGATGGAATGTTGTAGTTTGGACTAGAAAAGACTTTTTTTTAACCCAAAGCTGAGAGCTATATAGAAGTATTTCCAGTTTACTTGTCAATCCATACATATCAAGAATATTAACCATAAAGATCTTAATTGCTTATTTATGGTATTTCTCATTGTTTCTCATGGAAAGGCTACACAACACACTAAGTTATTGCAGACTTCTTTTTGTCCAAAATGCACATCTTTCAAAATGGCTTTGGACAATGAAGAGGTTTATTTTAATTGATGATTAATTAAGAAATTGCTTATTATAACTGAAGGTGGAAAATGATACAGGGGATTTGAAATGTAGCTTGTTACTCATTTCAGATGCTCCCTTTAATTATTTAGAAACAGTTTTGTGAAGAGGCATGTGTAAATAATTGCAAGATGACCCAAACGAGATCAGAAAAGAAACCAGCTTATCTGGCGTCTGAGGATGAAAAAGTGAGCATTGTACCTGAAATTAAATTACCGTGATATTAGAAACTGTCTTCAGTCTAAATCTATATCAGAAAACACCTGCATTTTCAAACTGTATTTTAACTTGAGGCTTGAGATCATGTCTCCTAATTATCTGAAAAGCAAATGGAGCTTAATTATGTTTTATTTAATGTGTTACAACTGAAATAATGCTAATACTATTCACAAAATCATTCACAATTTTTCTACAGTTTCTCGTACCTCTTCTTTATCTTCATTTAGGAAGCCAAAGAGAGTAAAATGTAGGGAAATTAAAATCTGAAAAAGTTCCACCATCTTCACTATTATAGTAATAGAAAATAAAAAATACGTCTTCACTGATATGATGGAAATTGTGATAGAAAACTTACTAGGAAACTACGATCACATTATTTAATTGCACTTCAGGACTTACCTCACGGTCGTCAGCAATTCAACTATTTTTATAAAACACTTTTTGTGATACTCATGCAATTAACAGTTCATGTACATGTGCAGAAAAGCTAGATATGATCATTTTTCTCTTGCAAAAGTGAATGCATTTTTATCAAAGCATGAAATGTAAGGATGAAATTTGTTTTACTCTTTTTCTGTGTTAGAACACAGTATGTGGTCACACAAGCATTTCAGAGTAACTACCATCTTATGGTGTTGCTGCCATTTGCTCTTTCTTTACACCTCCATAATGGAGGCTTCACTGGGCTCTGCACACTCACAGGACTCTGCTTGTGGCTCAGTTAACTGGGATGTTAACATTTTAGTTTAGCAACTTAACATTTAGTTTAACAGCAACTAAACCAGTAGAGCCACCTATTTCTGAAGCCTGCGTCACCAGACAGAGCCACATCCACCTAATGTCTTTGTCAACACAACATTGATTCAAATTCCAGGTAGATAAAATGTGTGTGTTCAGAGTAGGGATAATTAAAACCTGCAGAAAGTTAGTAAGAATATTCAAGTTCAAAAGCTAGAGGATACAAAATAAATAGCATGTATTCAGCAACAACAGCAGAACATGTCAATACTTATGCCACAACACAGAAGTTGGTTCCAGGGCCAGATTTACGTCGTAAGAAAGAATTTAATGAGTAAAAAAGAATAATGGTGGAACGTAAGATTTCAGATTTAGATAAAAACATGAACGACTTAACATAAATATTTTATTTTGAAGTACTAATCAAAACTGTGACTAGATTTGAAGAAAGTCTTCTGAAGCCATCTTAAGAGAAAACTTTGTTGGTTTTTTTTAAGAAATGAAAATGTTTAACTGTAAATAAAACACACAGTACTGACAGAGCAGCTACAGTGACTGTTGAATATGTAAGAACAGCCAATCTGTGTTAAGGATATGGAAAACTGAGGAAGAAAAATTCATGCATACATGACTAGCCAGAGACAGGGATATATCAAGGACAATGAATTTATCATAATGTTTAAATAAAAAAGGAGTGAAAAGGTAATGTGATAATTTTTTCCTTATTTATTTTTTTGAACATTAAGACTTCATAAATATTTTGAAGAATGCTGGTATTTTTGTAGACCTGTCCAAGCTTATAAACTATCAGTACATACTGCCAGGGTAGGAGATTTCCCTTATTTATAAATCATGCCTGCACAAAGTAAGTCGTCAGTGTGAATGTTAATGAGTAGATGGCCTCTGAGATCAAGCTTCAGCTATTTGTAACAGCTTTGCACAAGACTGCAGCATTTAGGGATTTACCTTTCAGTGACTGTATTCATGTTAGAGTAGAAGACTTTGTTACCATGCATACTGATCCACTTCTGGCAAACATATTAAGGGCTAGATTCTGCAACTCATTGTAAATCGCTATTCAGGGGGTGCCTCATCTAAACTTCCCTGCAGCCGAAGAAGCACTCGTGCTGACTTCATTAACTTTTCACAAGGTTAATTGGCTATCTACTACATGTAATGCAAATAGAAAGCAGAAGCTAATGGCATAGTAGGGTCAGACAGGACAAACTGATTTGTCATTAACATATCTGGCGCAAAAATACACTCACTTAAGTCTGAGATGTAAATCATGATCAGGTCCATTCTCCTGCTAATATGCAGGTCTCTCATATCATTACAATTTAGAAGAGTGTTTGTATGTATCAATACCAAAATTCAGATCTAGGTAGATTTAAAACCAAAAATTCAGTCTGATAAACTCCGTAGTATTGGGAACAAGAGCAACTCAACATAAACCTGAATTAACTTTACAGAATGAAACTAGAAACTATTAGGTATGAAGTTCACAGCAGATGCAGAATATCATTTGATGGAGTTATGTTAAAACCCCATCTCAAACTCTTGAGAGGAACAACGATCCTTTTACATTACCTCCACTGAAATCTCCTTTGGTGCCATGGGCCACTTGTGCTCATACTTTTCTTTCACAGTTTGTTCACTGTTCGCAGTTGGTGTTGAGTTCTCAGGCCGTACTCCATGGCTTGTTTTGCCCACCAGATTTTGAACTGATTTTACCATATTCTTTAAATCCTCCGGGTATGGAGTGGGGTAACGTTTTAGATTTATTTCAACCTGAACATTCATAAAAAGAATTAAAGCACAAATACAAAATGAAAACAAGCATGCAAACTAAAACCATGGTTACAGTACTATGGCTAAGTGCAAATTCCTCAAATTTTTAATTAATCTATTTGAGGTAATGTGTTACATATAGCTATCTTTATGGATTTTTGGACTGAAATTTGCTCTCAGTTAAACCTCTGTCAACCTATAATGGAATTTTAGTGACATAAAATAATGGATGAGAATGGTTCCCTATAAGCTTATCTTTTACCCTGTGAGGGTATTGTATTTTAATTCTACACTTTGCTTGAGAGTACTGACATATTAAATCACACTTTTTCAAAACAATACTGGTGTAAATGCAGAATTAATTTAGCTATGTTCAGTGTACTGAATTAATCTGAATTATCTATGGCAGCTGAGAACAGGATCTGATCTACTGGGAGCTATTTGCTCTTTGAGATGTATAATGTACGTACATGCACTCAAGTGTATCTTACGCTTTTTTCTTATACAGAAAATACAGGAAAACAGACTCAAACCCCTATAGAAAAGTCACCCTAAGTCACACTGAGTAGTACTTTAACTGTCAGACCTACAGATTTTCTAGAAAATTCCACATTGTAAGTTTACAATTTTTATCACTCAGAAGAAGAGAAACATTGTATTTCCCAAGTCCGAAGCAATCCTTATTTGAAGACAATTCTACAAAATCCCAGGGTTGAGTGAAAGGGGAAGAGTGGCTGAGAAGAATGGATGACATCACCCCTCGTCATGTGGCAAGACATCACATGACCAGCAAATTGATGGTGCAGCGAATGACCACATCAGGAATGATCCAAGCAGGAAAGACAACATACATGATGCTGAATTCTCCTTATACCTTTTCCACTGTGTTACAGACATATTTTTGTCTGCTGAACATCACGCCACATCATGAGAAGAGACGCTGAGGAAACTGAAGTGTGCATTCAAGCAAAGCATGACCTCAGCAAGGCTGCTTGGGCTGTGCAGGGAGTGTGGGCAGCTTGTAGGTCTGTCCCTTAAGCCTAGTCTGCAGCAGACACTTCCCTCTCCTCCACAGAGCACCTCCTGCTCTTCCCCGCTCCGTCCTTCGTGCTGCAAACCTGCCCTATCTCCACCGCCCTTCTCCAAGCTGCGAAAGATGATTGGGGCTTAAGTACCAAACTTGGGATTCACAAGGTGAACCAGCGAGCACACCTTGTGGAGCGGCAAGCCCACTGCTGAGTGCACGTAACAGCCACCAAATGCAGTCAGCTGAAATGCAGAAGGTGCTGGCTGAGTCTGCCACTCTCTTTGGGCCTGAATTAGGGGTGGAAGTGCAGTAAAATCCTTCAGTGGAGTAAAATTACAGCTCCCAGTGCAAGCTGTGCGTGACAGAATAACTGTTCCCAATTATGAGGCTGTGAAATTTGAAATTACTCCACATTTACCATCAGATAAGTATTTGGAAGCATTTACCACAAAGAAGCTTTTAGCTCATTGTGTACATGAGGTAAGGAAAGGGAGCTTACTTTTAATAGCTCACTATTATAGCTGTTGGATTTTAAATTCCTAAGAAGTTAGGAAAAATGGAATTTTGGATTCAAATGCATATGGTCCGTTGATAGGAATATTTTAGAAGCAAAAGCATGATTGATTTGGAAAATAAAACTGTATGAAACACTAGCATACAATTCTGAACCACAATAGAATAAACATTACGGATAATAGATTCTGACATGACTTTAACATAAAACATTAAAATGTATGACTATGATGTCATATGTTAATAAAGAGTTTCAACAGAAAACATAAATTAAGTCTGTAAAGCATTACTTAAGCTCTGGTTGATTTACGGTTGAAAGAAATCGTATTTAGGTGTGGCCTAATTAGGCAATTGCTGTTTCACAAAATTCAGACCATGATTTAAGTGTAAGGTCTACAGAAGAAAATAGCTAAAAGTCAAGTCACAGAGCAAATCCTCAATAAGTACTAGTCAAGGAAAAATTAACTAAAAGACTTCCATGAGATAGACAAGTCATAGACAGGGATTTCAGCAAGAGTTTCACATCACTGTGAGTGTTAATATTAAACATACTGGCAGCTGTGGTAGGTGATGCCCACTAGAATGCAGGTATTTTCACCACTGATTTCGACTTAACATCGCAGAGGAAATCTGTGCTCCCTGTCAATACAATTCTTATATGTTTAATACTACTTCAAAAGTAGCATGACCTTGAAAAGAGAATTTTCAAAGTTCAATATTCTTGATGGAAGAAGTTACTGAACAATTTAAATTACCAAATCTATTTGAACATATAGTTGGCTGAGAGTTCAGTTTTAACTATGAAAGATAAAAAATGAAAACTATGAATGCTTTTATAAAAAGCTACCAATGTTTATAGTTACCACCTACTGATTATTTAAATTAACCTTCACATTCATCCCATAAAAGTCTGGTGAAACTGCTAAAAATGTACATTTTAAAACCTTCCTAAGACCTATTGCAACACATGGATGGAGTGACACACACACTAAGTTCTCAAAAGGTTCCAGCAATTAGCTTTTAGTTCATGTGCATGCATCCAAACACAGGCTGGTGAACAGTCCAGTCAAAGAACTCTTTACAACACTTTTATGGTCATTCATATATAGAGATGAATTGGCATTACTGGGAAAGGGCACAGAAGGATGCCAATAAGCATTTCTATCTTCTTAATAGTAATTGAATTTGAGCTCATTTTTTCATGGCTTGGGCAAAAAGGTTGTTTTCCGTGATAGGAAAAAGTGCCCCACACACCTTCAGTGGGAAATCTTTTCCTTTCTCAGCCTGGCAAGATTTCCCAGGTTTGAACAACATAATTTTTCTACTTTCAGTTTTTACAAACTGCAGGTATTTATGGGTATCTGGTATACGAGAGAGGAGAAATGCTCTCTTCAAGGTACACAGGTGGGAGGAAGTATCTGATCAGCTCCTACCTCCCTGCTTAGCTTTTAATTTAATAATTCTTCTCTATATAAACAATAACTAGAATTCTTCTCTATATAAGCAATAACTATAGCATCAGCTGCAAAATTTAGTGTTTTGGACTGATGAGAAGATGTTAGGACCACTATGAAGGAGAGTAGCATTGGATTGCATATGGGAATAGAGGAATCTCATGCAGAAACAGAGTCATGTACTACGGCATTGGTTCATATCCACCCTCTATGGATGAGAGGGAGAACAGGTAAGTAAGAATTCCAGGAAATATATTTTAGTGTTGGACTCTTCCACAGCTAAGGAGCAGTGACACAAAGCATAAAGACTGTCTTGACCTTTGGGATGGCCAAGCCAAAATGTTACGGAGAGTGCAGCCCTGCGGGACATGGATCACCCATATGGTACACACCACCCCTTCTGCTGGCAGCGCGACCGGCCGCAGGCTGCCCTTCTCATGTTCTGCTGCAACAGGGCTGAGACTGCAGCTGATCAATGCACACCTCTGGGAATGCAAACCCTGCTCCACAGGTCACAACTTTGGCAGCAGCTGCCAGGGATGAGCAAACAGCCCAGGTAAGAACCACTGCAACCAGAGCATCCATTGCCTCCTGAACAGCTCTGGTACAGCACACCTGGGCCTGGGATCACACTACGAAGAGACATGTGCTCACAGCATGGGCACAGGCCAGCTATTTTTGTTAAATCTTGTTTCTAGGAAACCGGAAAATGTGCTACTGTGTCTCAGCTGTGTTTGTCTCCCCATTTTCCATACAGCAGATGGCAGCATTTGAACTGCGGTACAAGAACAGCATTCAGTGGGTGAAGGATTTATTTTTTCTACAAGAACAGTTTACTCAAAGGAAACATTTGTTTCAGTCATTCATAGTGTTCTGAGATATATTAAAACCAAAATGACTATCTAAGTGATATAATTCATATATTATGTTTCAATATTTAAAATAATGCTTGCAAATAACAGTACAATTAAATTCTATTATCTTAGAAATTGATTTCTATTTCTCTGTTAATATTTCAATTGTTTTGCACATTTGGATAGTCACATTACCCACAGTTAAAATTCTGGTAAGAAGTGGTGGAACAATATAAAACTCTCCCAGATGCTCTGTTTTCTGCTTATGACCCATAAATCTGCAGTTCATCCAGGGTAAAATTTCAGTTTATTCATTGTGAGGCAAAGGTTGCTTTTTGACTTCTGTGTTAGTAAAGCAGCAGAGTCCATTATCTCTGGTTACAAGAGTTAGATTAAAAGTCCTAATTGGGAAAAATATTAAAAAGAGAAATCTAAAATTTCCAAGAAGATCCAAATGCAATGTTAAATAGCTATTAATAACAGTGTTGTTAATTTTAAAAATTCAAATATGATTTAAATCTCCCCATACAATTTTTGTCTCTGGCAATACATTTTATGTTGGGTATTCTACTGCAGTTAAAAATTTGCAGTGTTATATGTTTATTCTGGGGTAATTCCTTCCTATCATTCAACAATAGAAATTTTCATGCCATGTAAACATAGATGGTCCTGACAATATCATTCTAACAATGTAACTGATTAAGGGCTCAATTGAAAACTCTGGAATTGTATTAATTTCAGATAAATGGGGGAGGATATTCATGTTTTGATCTTCATTTCTGTTAGGTTACAAAATTGATGAGAGATACCCTCTCCACTGCACATTCCTGTGTAACTCCATGAAGTTGCAAAGTTCTTGTCAACTTCCACTTTGAGAAGAATATGGAATCCCCTATGTGATCTAAATGTTTCTAAAGAACTAGGTGGTTGGACATGAATTCTAAGTCTCCGAACATTGTGTGTTAATTTTGTCTTCGTAACAAAACACCTGTCACAGTAGGAACCCAATATCAGGGTTATGGGCCTGAACTGACTTAAGAAATCAAAGTTTTGCTGTCTAGACAACAATAGCAAAAGCAAAATTGGTAATATGTACTTCAGGGAGAACAGATGTTATTTTCCTCAACTGCTGTACTTGAAACATGGTGACAAGTATTTTCTGGGTATTTAGAACACAAAAATAGTTCAAGTCAAGATCTGCAAATTGCACCCTGTCCATAATACGTGAATACCAGAATAAATCAAATAGAACTTACCTTAACTTTCCCTGCATTTTCCTCCTCTTCCTTTTTTTCTTCAAATTCAAAGGCAACAGTCATACGTTGCTGTCTCTGCTCCTCCCATAAAGTAGGGTTAAAACTATCACTGTCTGACTGGAAATCTACGGTTAAATTGCAAACAGCAACGCACAAGAAAAAGTAATTAGTGCACCCAACAGAAGATTGGAAATGATCTAAAAAGACATGTTTGTAGTTGGTCCTGTGATCCTGGATTATTGTTTTAAAACTGTTGAGGGGGCACTGAGAATAGTAACCGACAAACCATTACAAACAGAGTTTATTATTAAAACTGAAATGGTTTTGGAAGGGGTGGGAAGCAACAGGGTTTCAGGGCAGATCTGGAGCCGAGGGGCAAACTCTCTAACTTAACATAGGTATATTAGGAGCCAAACCCTCAGTTCTGCCAGGCTCAGAGCTCTAGGAGCTGGTCCACCACCCAGCTCTCCCTGACAGGTCCAGTGTCTCTGCAGGTTGAGCTGGCTCTGGCCAACAGCCTGTCCACACGGCAGCAAAGCATATCCTAGAATTTCTGTCCATGCACACTCAATTCCCAAGTTCAAACTGTTTATTCAAGGCCATTCTTCTGAGAATAAAAAAGTGTTTAAGAAAATGTAAATCTGATGGCCTGAGAATAACTGATTTGCAAACAGGATTCCTTTGTGTATGACAAAATACAGACTGTTATGTGTGCACCACTGGCTTTATGTCTCAGAAGAGACACACTCAGAACCACACCTGAAACCCCTTCCTCTCCGTCCCTCTGTTTTTTTTTCCTGCTATCTGAACAAGCACTGCTGATGGCGTTTTACCTTCATCACTGCGGGGTTGCTGGGGAAACATGTAGTTAGTCAGTACTCTCTGCTTTGTTTCTGGATGAGCCTCAGTTTGCAGTGGAATGAGAGCCTTGGACTGTACAGGAAAGGCAAAACAAAGAACCGTTAACTCAGAGCATGTGTGTTAACTGAGATGGGATTTTAGCATTTGATAAATAGAAAATGCAAGATTAATTAAAATTCTGTATGAAAATAAACTTCTCTATGGACTAAACCAAAGTATTAATCTTGTGGAAATGCCTCCCCTCCCATTCCTTTCTCCCCTGTAATTCCTACTGGGATCAACAGAAAAACACTAGATGTCAGAAATACTGACTGCATGTTCAGAGTCGTACCAGTGAGGAAGCTAAAGGATCAGCAGAACAGAGCTGCAACTATGCAGTTAAAACACCCACATTATGGCTGCGATCTATTTTAAGTTAGGACTAAAGAGGAGTAAATTCATGATAGTTAGTAGTACATCTGAGGGTAAACCTGGTGCAAGATGCTGGAGAATTTACATGGAGGTACTCTGAATATTCAGATGTTACTGTTGTGTTTTACTTTAATTGATTATTTTTTATTATTGCTTTGCTCTAATGTAGCATCTAGGAGTGACTGTCATAGTTCATAGAATAGAAATTAATCTATGCGATACCACAGAAAAGTCAAAATGCTGAAAAAGTATTGTATATTTAAAAGGAAGTGTATGTTCTGTGGCTGGGCTGAGGAGTCATGTATTGTTATTTTTTTAATGGAAATTAGAGTGAAAAAAATGAGAATCCTAATTTAACACATTAAAATTTACACATAATTTTCTGTTATCCCTCCCACTTCCCTCCCCTCCCTTCAGCTTTAAAAGTTTTCACTTAACTATAAAAGTAAAAAGTACATTTAAGGAGCAGTGAAATAAGCATGTACCAATGTAAATCTATTGACTGCATTGCTTTTGGCTTTCCTATGATTTGAGGGTACAAAAAAAAATGCCCTGTGGATAGGCATGGGCTCTGCTCTGAGCGTGGGTTCTGCAACCAAAAGTGCTCAGCAAAGGCGTACACAGGCGACCTCCTGCAAACAGGCAGCTGCAGGACCTGAGTCTCTACGGCTTTTTCATACAGATAGAAGGATGGATTAATTTCCAGAAGCACAGTAATTGGCCCCTGAAGAATTATCCTCATCAACTTCAGTTAGAGAGGTATAACATCTAACCATGGGCATTATTGCAAAGTGAGAAAGATGAGATTATGAGAATTTATTGAGATTATTGAAAACTGTTAGGTATATCGAACATTTCTAACATGGTACAAATTGAGTTTTTCTCCATTTAGAGTTAAATTGTTGAAGTCCAAAATTATTCTATCCACCAATCCTAGAAAGGATTGAGACTTATTTTAGTGCTCAGATGCTGGCTGAACTGTTTCTCAGCATTCATGTTACATAGTTTATTTTAAAATAGAATCCTAAGGAATATATAGTAGTGAAACCAAACCCCTTGGAACAAAGAAAGGCATACTTAAACTTAAAAGGAACTTAAATGAGAGTTTTCTCCAAAACAAGACTATGAGGTTTTGTGCACCTTTTACATGCTTAAACTCCCACTGACTTTAATATAATTTAAAATATGCAGACATGGAAGCATGGACAGAAAAAGGGAAAAGGAAGATGACAAGAATGGAGGCATACATGGAGTAAAGGATGCGACAAACTAGTAAGTTTGATAACAAAGTCTTACCTCTTGAATTTCTATTTACAAAATATTCTCTTGATACTTTTGGCTTGTATTTACTTACTACTTTTGCAAGGATATAGAAGGTTAGCTAGAAGCAAGTAATAAATCCTGCAAAGGTGATCTTTCCAAGGCAAAAAATGGCAGCCAGAAGAATCTATACCTTGGTATGAAAGCATGAAGCTGGAGTGGGAGCAAACACTTCTAAAATTGTACTACAATCATGTATTAAATTATAGGTTTCATTTACAGCCCTTACTAAGACCCCTAGTACTTTACTAAAGAAAATATGAATATAATAAATCATTACCTGGTTGTCAGAAAGCCACAAAGCTGCAAGTTCTTTAAGTTTAGTAAAAGTGAATGGTAAATTCTTCAGTCTGTAAATGACAATATTGGAACAACATGAATCCTTCATTTTCACAGTAGATTCTTTTAAAGTTTTGTATGTAGCATGTTTATCTTGATCATACTGAAATTGCTGTAACTTCATATCTTTATTCTTTCTCATTTTTTCCTAAAATATAGTATTTTATTAAGGGCATTCCACATTAAGAGTGACATTTGGAATCTAAAACTACTGACATCATACCCTAAAGGTACTCAGGAGATAGCAATATTTATGCCTTGGTATAATATTATATTGGACACATATATAATAATGGACATATAATATTGGACACATGTATATAATATATAATATCAGTATATTGGACATATAATGTAACCAAAGTTACAGCTTATAAGACAGAAATCAGAAGTAGTCTTGGTCCCAGGGAGACTTATAGGGAAGACCTAACAGTTTTCAGTGCAGCTAACTGAAATCCTTTTATTGGACATTTAAGTATTGGAACAGAAATACTCTAAGATTATTGAAAATTAATTTTTGCAGAAATGTTAGGAAAAAGATTAAAATAATATAAATATTCATAATGAACCTCAATGACAAAATTAAATGAAACAGTAAAAAAAATAGCATTTTAAGTATACATGTACACACATTACCTAAAAGTGATCTGAATGTGGGAACGGGGAAATGATGACTAGATGTTTGTGGAAACTTCATTCATGTTTTTCCCACTAACTAATTCTGAACATACTATTTTTACTTTCCAGTTTGCACCAACATGAGAGGGGTGTCCTAACCACATACTGATATTCTCCCATCGTCGTGTTACAGAAGGTTAAGGAGCTGTAGGAAGAAATGGACCAACCAAAGGACTGTCTATAAAGACAAAAGCTAAATGTGATCTAACAAAAAGAGGAAAAGCCCTTTTCTGAGAGAGTCAAACAACGCTTTACTGTGGAAAGAAAGGTTCTTACAGATACGTTCACTCACACCTCAGATAAAAGTCAGGCAATCTGCTGCCAGGTACTCCACCTGCACGGCATTGTCAGGAGAATCCTTTGCCCCTTTGCCAGCAAATAACTAACAATACTCCTACGGTCTTTTTCACTCTAAAAATCTATCTGTATTTCTGGGAGAAAAGCACCCTGGAAGCTTCTGTACACTGCCTCTATGCAGCACTTTGAAAGTGTATCCATTATGGAATTTAGGTGTATTTTTGCCACAAAGACATTAACATTAAAAATTGTGTTACTTTCCGAAAGCAACGTGTTACTGCAAGTAACACATTTTAAAGATTTTAATAAGAATACCTTATACTAAAAATGACATCTATAAAAGTGAAATAAATTGACATGAATGTATACACATACATAGTGTGCTATGACATAATCTCCAATTAAATGCCTGTATAGAGTGGTTTTACATGTATGTGCATGATTAAACCTAGAATTAATGCCATAAGAAAGTAAGGAATGCCTAAACTACCTGAAATTTAGTTTTCATTCCTGTCTTATAATAAAATAAATACTGCAATGTGGAATAGTGCAGTATTTCACATTCTTTATAAATTAAGGTTACAAGTTTAAGCTTTAACAGTTAACATAGAGATTATTAAAGTGTTTCTCCAGATGTCTTATTCAGAGCTTTTTTTCCTATGCAAAAAGAGAAAAACTTTTGGTTTTCAAGTGATACCTTTTCTTTACACTTTAGGATGCAGTACCTGTATTAAAAAACTGGCTAGATGGCTGAGCCCAGAGAGTTGTGGAGAATGGAGTTAAATCCAGTTGGTGACAAGTGGTGTTCCCCAGGGCTCAGTTTCGGGGCAAGTCTTGTTCACTATCTTTATCAATGATCTGGATGAGGGGATTGAGTGCACCCTCAGTAAGTTTGCAGATGACACCAATTTGGGCGGGAGTGTCGATCTGCTCGAGGGTAGGAAGGCTCTGCAGAGGGACCCAGACAGGCTGGGCAATGGGCCAAGGCCAGTTGTATGAGGTTCAACAAGGCCAAGTGCCGGGTACTGCACTTGGGTTGCAACAACCCCATGCGACGCTACAGGCTTAGGGATGAGTGGCTGGAAAGCTGCCTGGCAGAAAAGGACCCAGGGGTGTTGGTTGGCAGCCAGCCGAATTATGAGCCAGCAGTGTGCACAGGTGGCCAAGAATGCCAATGGCATCCTGGCTTGTATCAGGAATAGTGTGGCCAGCAGGACGAGGTAAGTCATCCTTCCCCTGTAACTCGGCACTGCAGAGGCCGCACCTTGAAGACTGTGTTCAGTTTTGGGCCCCTCACTACAGGAAAGATGCATTGCTGGAACATGTCCAGAGGAGAGCAATGAAGCTGATGAGGGGTCTGGAGCACAAGTCTTCTGAGGCGCGGCTGAGGGAACTGGGGTTGTTTAGCCTGGAGAAGAGGAGGCTGAGGGGAGACCTTATCACTCTCTACAACTGCCTGAAAGGAGGCTGTAGTGAGGTGGGCATTGGTCTCTTCTCCCAGGTAACAAGTGATAAGATGAGAGGAAATGGCCTCAAGTTGCACCAGGGGAGGTTTCAATTGGGTATTAGAAAAAAATTCTCTACTGAAAGAGTGGTCAAACATTGGAACAGGCTGCCCAGAGAGGTGGTGGAGTTGTCATCCCCAGAGGTGTTAAAAAAAACGTGTAAATGTGGCACTTCAGGACATGGTTGAGTAGGCATGGTGGTGTTGGTTGACAGTTGGACTTGATGATTTTACAGGTCTTTTCCAACCTTAATGATTCTATGATTCTATTCTAATGTAAGTTTCAAAATGATACAGAAACCTTTGTCAGCAGAGGGTTACTGGTGATGTTTCCAATGCACTCAAGTTAAGTATTGTGTATCAAAGGAAGAAGCAAAATTGGTAAGCGTGCTTCAGCAGTGATGTGTGGCAATGGGATCTCCCAGCTGGTTTATCATTTCCATATTCAAAAAAAATAAAGAACTGTTTATTTTTAGTTCTTTGTCCATAAGCCTGGATACCTGTTTTTAAACATCTGAAAAGATCTGATTTTAAGGAGTCTTTAAAAGAAAAAAATCTCAAATTAGAGATGAAAGAATGGAAGCACTCAAAATCATTCCTGTTTTTTGAAAATTTTCAACCAAGATAAGCCTCAGACTTTCTTTTAATTGCAATTTGGTTTTGCAAGTTCAAGAGTGCTTTTTAAATTGTGTACTGTAGGAATATTTCTCCTTCATCCATACTAACCAATGCACATGCAAACACTCTAACTGAATTACCAAGTGATTTTGCATTATACTCACTTTCAAAACAAGGCCCATGATAATTGTCACTTACACTGTGTTAGTTTAACCACGAAAGGTAAATACATAATTGTTTTTTCTAGCTTCATCAGTCAAAATAAAGGTATACTACAGCTACAAAGGATATCAAATAGTTGTTATGCATGGATGTAGGTTGATTACTTTCTACATCCTATAGGCCAGATCCTATTTGGTATAAATCAGCATACCTCTGCTGATTTCAAAAACTAACTCACATCATCCTTAGTAAAGGATTTAGCCTCCTCTGAAGAGAAGACTGTTCATCAGTAATTGCAAAAAAAAGTGATTAATCTGCACTGCTTCCATTTATCTAATACATGACTGCAATCAGATACCAGTCCAAAGAAATATGAAGGTTATGGCTGTGCTATTCAACAGAGAGCTTTTCTTTTATGTTTAAATGCTGAAACTTCTCACTAGAGAGTTTGGAAAATTACATATGTAATAGTTTTTATAAATCTAAGGGAAAATATATTCACAATACTAGATGAAACTTTAATTGGTGCACAGATAGTTAATTAAGAAGATGTCCAAATTAAATTAACTTAGAATTCAAAGGCAAACTATGCTGTACCAATATGACTTATTCTTACTATGGATGGTATTTCACTCAGCCTGAATAACCTTTGCATGAGGCCATTTCTCTACTGGAAGGTGCTGTTTGACCGTTTCAGAGCAACTTCAGCCCAGCAGTCAGGACTGGGAATAGGACTAATAGAAATATAGTCATAGACCCTGCACCCATTCCTGAATGGCACCCAGAGACATGAAGTCTGTGGGAAAACAATCTCTCTGAATCTTCAGAACAATTACACTAATTCTTACACTTGGCAGCCACCCGCTGTGCTTGCCTTCTTGCATGAGCAACACTTTGATTCCTGTGCAATTTTTTAATCACGAATAACTTCAATTTGCAAACTCTTAAACTGATTTGTAAAAAGAGCTGAGAATGCAATAGCCGAATCAGAGAAAACTCTCAGTTCTATAGCGATTATCTGTATTCATGTTAATTAGTTTAAATACAGGTAAAATCATGTATGCCATTGGTAAAGTTTAAAAGTTACTACTAAAATTTTTCTTTTAAGGTAAATCCTGAAGCACTAACTGATTTTTCAGGAAAACAACTACCTGCAGTAATAGTTTGGAAAAGCACGACATGCATATGTTCTTTCTATAGTGTTTAATTTTCACATAGAAAATGTTTTTGTATGAGAAAAAAGGAGAAGAAATTTCCCCTGAAGTTCCTCAGGTGAATAAAAACCAACTAAACTAAAACCAGCACACTTTTTGAAATGACACCCCTAAACGTTAAACCATTGTACCATGTGACTTCACAGCCTCAAAGAAGCTACATGTCCAAGTGTTACGCCATTCTGGAATGAAAATTTTAGAATAACTCCTTCCATCGTTAATCCTAGATTACACCTTTTGCATCATCTGCGAAGTTCTTAAGGGCTAAATACTTTACAAGTAAGCTAATGAATATTGTTCACGGAACACAAGAAAAGCAAAGAAAATGTCATTGATACTGTTTAAATACAAAAAATATCAAATGTTGATATTTGAGGGGTCTTATGGGGCAAAGGTAGTCTTTGCTTTTATTGTAAGTCTACTGACAGACCTTTCTTTCTTGATAATAATTGTTTTTCTCATAGTTTTGTAAAATAACCCACTACATATTTGTACCAGGTACTAAATTTTGTTTTTGTTATGCCCTGAGTAAGGAAGCTCAGAGTATGGGAAGATTTTCCACTGATTATTAGTTTGAGTAACACAACATACGAAGAGCTTAGCAAACACCTAGGGGAACACTTTCTAGATTCATCAATGCATATATCATACTTCGATGACATTCAGAAAGAATTTTCAAATAATAACCCAAACATGAAAAATTTATGTCAAAACATGTTGAAGGTTAATCATAGTAAGTAGCATTACCAGTCAGTCGGCCAAGCCCAGAGATACATGCTATTTGTGACAGTTCTCCAAGGTAACTCTCAGCAAATTGATAATAATAGGGCTTTCAGAGTGCAAAAGTTTAAAAGAACATGATTCATATTAACCCATCAACATACTGTTCACAGAACCATTTGTGGGTATACATGGCTGGAAGTAATAAATGCTTTGGCAATGAGGAATATCATATAATTAAATAACTAAACAGAAAAAGAAAAGGTACACCGGGGAACAGCGTTTTTTTTAATGGATCATGTAATCTTAGGACCTTTTTTCATCTAACTTCTGTGGGTGAGATTCAGAGCAGTAATTGAGTTCTGACCCCAGGACAGAAGCAGAAGCAGTGCAAATACAGAAAGATGATGATTCTTTCAGCTCTTCTTTAAGAACAATCTAAAACTAAAAGAAAGGTTACTTACCAGTAACCGATGCTCTTTGAGAAGTGTAGCCCAAATGTACATTCTAACAATTCTACCTCTCAATCACAGGACTCATACCTGGAAGGACTCTGAGGAGAGAGGAGAAGCAGATGGAAGACAAATGTATATGTGGACTACACATTGTGAAGAACACCGGTTACTGGTAAGGCATCTTTTTTTCTTTGAATGAATCCCATGTGCACTCTTAACAGTGACTGAATCCAAGCAGCTACCCCCAGTGACTCATTACATGGCTGAGGCCTCGATACCTTTCATGTAAGTATTAATTGCACAACCTTATCAAGTGCTTCAGTGTTATGCCTGGCAAAGGCAAGGATGAATCTCCAGGTAGTTGGCATTGCAAGTATCAGGAATCAAAACTTCCCCGACTGTAGAGGGTAAAGCCACCTAAGCTCTGGTCAGATGCACACTAGCCCTCATTAGACTCCACCTTTGCAATCTGATAGCAAATCAGGATTCAACCCATCATTGCCCTTTCTTGTGTAAAGACAACCGAATACTGCATTTCCCAGGGATGAAGGGCCTCTAACAGGGTTGAAAACGTTTGCACCTGTAAAGATAAAAGGAGAGAGGACTCCTAACTATGGAGATAAGAAGTGTATATTCTTAGAGTGTGTGGTATGGGAAAGAAAAGCTGCAATCTAATTCCCTGGTTAAAATGGAATTCTAACATGAGTATTAGAAGAAAGTCCTGACACTAAACCAGCTTCTGGTTAATTAAGATCAGCAAGGTCCATCTTACAGCAATGTGGGCCTTCAGAAGCACGGAACAAGAGCAAAAGCCTGTAGCAGCTGAAACGATAGTATTAAAAATGCACTAGAGAGGGACTCCAAACACTGACCCACCTTTGAGCAAAATGTGTCACCTCACAAAAATTTGAGATTCCCATTAGCCTGAGTGGCAAAGAGGTCTATATCAGGTTTGCCTCCTTCCTGAAAGACATCCTATCAGGATTTTAGATGAAATCTCCCAAAATGTTTCTGACTTTCATACCCAGAAAAGCTCCAGATAATGCAAAGAGGGAGAGCTCCTCTTTTCCTCTTTACATGCTACATCACAGTTGTCCATCACTGCATGTGTGCATGACCATACAGACAGCAGACTGCAAATTTTCCATGCACTCTGGCAAGGCAAACTCAAAGCCACCATTATCCCTGTACTCTACATGTCTTGAGCCAGACTGCACTCCCCATGCCATGAGGAACATGTCCAGAGTGCACATTTTTGGAGGCTAAAGGGCATCTTTCAATAAACACTTGAGTAGCCCAGCTACTAGCAGAGAAAGTCACTGGGATAAAGGCAATGATGTAAGAGGCTAATGGATACACAGGTGCACCATTTACAGTCACAGTTGTAGACACCAGAGGTGAAATTCAGCATGTGGCAAAGTAGAAGGAGATGACCCTGAGGTATCATTCACTGGGATGAACCTGCAGTGGACAGATCCCCAAAGGATGACTGTGTCCCCTTTGTAAAACTATAAATCCATAACGATCAGCATGGATTGACAGCCATGGTGATGGAGTCTGTTCCTTCTGCAAGGAAAGTAACATGCAAAGATGCACAAGCAACTGGACACCTACCAGAATGTATATGGAATCCTCTCTGGTGTCAGGAGGAGAAAGTCATCAAGGACTGACCAGGTACATTCTGAAAGAATCTATGATCATATGCACAGCCCATTGTGCATCCCCATTTGTTATATTGTACAGGGAGTAACAGCTGCTCTTCAGAAGATTTGTGCAAAGGTCAGAGCTTTCATGCCAAAAAGGCTGCATCAGCAGTGTTCAGGGTGAATGGGTCTGCTTTAGCAGCGGAGCCCACAGAGGCCAGGGCTCAGCAGGTCTCCTAAAAGGCTGACAGGGAAAAGGCCGACCCACACCCCAGGCTCCAGGAGCCCATCACCGTAGGGTGAAGCACATGCACTGATTCCTTGGCTCTAGAATCGCCTTTCTGCTCTGCTTGCATGTCTGTGTCTCTTCTTCCAATGGCTCAAAATGGTATCCAGGAAAAGAGCTGTTGTGGCAACATAGAAAGGTTCCTACCAACAAGCGGAGCCCAAGTACACTCCTTAGTAACATTTACATGTGGACTCATTCAAAGAAAAAATGGATATTGCCTTAATGTTAATATGAATGGGAAAAACGGGAAAACAGAAAAGTAAAAAAAAAAATAAAAAAAATTTCAACATTAGGATGGTATCTGAACTTTGTCCAAACTCTTTGGTGCCAAAACGTTAAACTTTTTAGTTTCATTAAAGTGGGAAGCTCCATAATAAAAGCATTATCACAATGTTGCAGCAGGGCAACATTTAATCTCAGCTGGAATTGATATCAACAAAGCAGCAAAAATTTACTCCCCAAACTCCTCAAGAAAAGTACACAAGACAATTCAACCAGATTTAAGGGTTGAAGGTCTGCAGTCTGAGTCAGTTCTTATCCCTCCTAGTCTAGACACATGCTCTCCCACTAGTTCTACAATGCTTACAACTTGCTGTACAGTTTTTCAGGTGGACTTGAGAGAACAGCTTCCCACCCCAACAGGCAAAGGTCCCATTCTCCTGCCCTCCTCACACCTGCTTTGGTGCACAGCCACAATTTACCTTTAGCTGGCTTTGGTGTTTGCCAGACTCCACAGTGAGCAAATGGACCATGAGGAGTGTCATAAAATGAACACAGCAAGAAGAACATTAGCCTCTTCCATTTTCAGTGAGATAAATCAGCTCAGTGACTTGTCCAGTGAGCCCTGAGCAAGCATAAGGGCAGATGCAGGGCTACCAGCTAGCACTGAAGGGGGAGTGGGAAGGACAGCAGCTGACGCATTCCACCCCAAGGAACATCACATCATTGAGATGCTGAGTCCTGTAATTACTTTCCTCCACAACGGAAATCCCAATCCTCTCCTATACCTGGGCAGCTGGGGAAAAAGGAAGGTGGGGCAGGACTGCTGTTCTGGTGGCATCCAGCTGTCTTGGTCGGGAAACCTTGCCTGCTCTTACCACCTCCACTGCCTCCTCCCAGCAGTGAGCCACCTCCTCCCTTTCTCACCGCTGCAATAGCACTCATCATCAGTAATTACACATGAAGTCATGGCCCTGAAATCAGCAGCTGACCTGACTGAAAAGTAACTTGGCAAAAAAAAAAAGGAAAAAAAAAAACCAAACTAGTTTTCCACTTCCTCAATGCAAACTCATGGCACAATTACAGGTTGGAAAAGAGGGCAGAGTGATCTAGCTCAGATTGGTTTAATGTGCCAGGGCAGGCACCCTGCAGTTGCAGCTCCTTGGACTCCCAAGAGGCCCTGAACCAGCACTGTCCTGTTGCCTCCCTACTCCTATGCTTACCCTGTGCCTCCTCCTGTAGTGCATGACACTACAGCTGGCTGTGCAGCAACAAGGTGGACCAGCCACAGGAAATAGCCATCTGAAAATCCACCATATTGCTGGTAGGCTGCTTTCATCTATATCACTTATGTATTCAAGATCACCATACACCTGGACAAAATCGCACTGGGACAGGACAGGGTACATGGATGCAGGAACAGTGAGGGGAAGGTGGACTGCCTTCACTGGCAAGAAAGCCAGCTTGAGGGATTCTAAAGCATTGCCTGAAATACAGTTTCAGTCTCTAGCTATACAGATAAAAGCACAACTGTAAACTGCTGTGATGACATACTGATGGCAGAGTACTCCCTGTCCCTAGGAGAGCACTGGAATTTGAAACCCAAAATCAAGAGACCAAAGATTTGATCCTGGGACTTGGGACAGTTTCAATACAAACTAGAGTTAAACTTAACTTTACGTTCTGGTCCATACATAATTTATTTTATGATACACAATTGCAGTGCAGAAAATCACCTAACAGAATTAAGCAAATAATTTTAAACAAATATATTACAGGGATTTCTGCATTACTTTATATTTTATGGTCAACCTTAATTTCAACAATGAAACTGCTAACAGCAAATGAGACACACATGTGGGAAGTCCTAATTTTTACTGAGCGTGGATGACAATTACTGGAAATAAAATGGTATTCACGCACCATTTGTTGCACTACCAAGCAAACTTGTATTTCTGTGGTTATACTGAAAATTAACATATGCTTGGACTATACGTATGTATACATTTCAAGGAAAAGTCAGCCTTTTCTGATGCCTATGGCAGCACAGGATAGGTATCAAGAAAGGCTCACGTTAAACATTCTGTTTCTCAGAGGAAGGCACATGCATAAGAACAGAAGAATCTGATTTTTTGATAAAACCTTTGCTCTGCTGAAGGAAATAGAAAGTTTTCTTTTGATTTCAGTGGAGTCAGGATTACATGCTAGTGTGCTTGCATTTAATGATTTCCTAGATATCAGCTTGTCACGATTTTTTAATCATTAAACACTATAAAGTTATATACAATTTTAAAGCCAAATATCACACTTTCACATGGTAACATCAGAAAATAAAAGAAGTAAATGGGCTTTAATCTATTAAACCACATTGAGACCCAGACCTTGGCCCCATTCAAGTTTTTCTTTGGATGTCAGTGGAACTAAGACCAAACCATAAAGATTAATAAAAACAAATCAAGATTTTTTTCCTTATAGTTTAAATAGTTTAAACAAGTAATTCTAAACACATTTTTTATATTTTAAAATATGTCTTATATACATGTATTTTTACAAATACCTAAGAACAGGGTTTTTTTAAAATTAATTCTTATAATGGGTTAGAAAAAGTATGTGTACTATACCTGTTATCGCTCAGATTTAACACTCTCAGCTTCTGCATCTGGCCAATTTCATCAGGAAGAAATTCTAGCTTGTTAGAGCGCAGTGACATCACTGTTACGTTTTTACAGCTTCCAATCTATAGGAATGAAAAAAACCAAAGATGTCAGAATCCCTGCTTTGATAAAATTTATTATCACTAACTTTTTATGTCAGGAGGTGGCCAAATTGTGTTCTCACTATAACTGACAAAAAGCAGAAAATAATGCCCTCCCTTTGTCAGTAACATCAGGGAAATGCTCAGGGCTACTTGCACTACTCTTCTGAATGACATTCTCACCTTTACATGAATTTACTAATTTACTGGTTTTACTATTTTACTGTTGAGTATGTAAGATATGGTCTCCCCCATTGTGCAGAAACAATTGGTTTAACAGATATTTTGCCTGAGTAGGGATGAAATCTTGGGCCTACCACAAAATCTTTCAATCTGTAATTTAAAAACAGAATCAGCTTCTCACTTCTCTGGGCAGTTCAGGAAGGAAATTCTCATCCACAGCCAATGTCCTCAGGTTATGAAGGTAGCCAATGGTAGAAGGTAAGGACTCCAATTCATTACAGCTGCAGTCAAATTCTTCTAATAAAGATAAACTGAAATTGTAAATACGCTTGTTAGATGCTATACAGAGACTAGATAACAAAAAATAACAATCTCAACCTTTGAAAGCATCACACTAGTACAGACATCACACCCGGAAGAGGCAACCTTTATTGCAGCTTTCCCTAGGAGAAGTCTATAATAATATGATTTTAAGAACTATTAGGGACACTGTTAATCAATCTTATCCAATAAGGCAGTTTAATGAAGACCACTTAGTTTCCCCACATTATGATTCTTTTTGTAGTGAGGCAGTATTCCAAGTACTTCAAACAGACAGTGATCAGGGCAATTCATACTAGGCTGAAGAATCAAACCAAAAAGTTTATAATCTTAACATACAAAGACAGACAACGGGTAAAGAAATACCGCTGGTGAGAGCAAAGGGAAGGGAAGCAGATATTGCCTCCAGGGTACATTACAAATGATGCACTTGACATGATTTCTAATACAGATCAGTAATGAAAAAAGATGAGCTTGGATCCAAGCTCAGCAAAGTAATCTCAGCCTGTTGTAGTCAGACACAGATTTTGTAAAAGTGCTTATCTTTCCCATGTTGAGAAAACCGGCTAAAAAGTGATCTGTAAAGGGTATCTGTATGTCAAGGACCAAAACAAAGCAGACCAAAGTAATCTTCTGATGCTCAAGTCCTCTCTTAAAAAAAAGAAATAATCTCCATTTCTGTCTTGCATCCCTTTTTCTAGATTGTTGTATTCTGTCGTATTGTGAAAAGAAAGAGACCTGACCTTTCCTCTATGTAATCATGTATTCAGGAGAGAGGATGAAATAGAGATAGTTGACAGAAACTGCCCTGTTGAACTGAAGTCCCAGTTAGCCATAGTCCACAGTACCAGAGAGAGGTATAGAATCATAGAATCATTTGGTTGGAAAAGACCTTTAAGATCATCAAGTCCAACCATACCTGTCCACTACTAAACCATGTCCCTAAGCACCTCGTCTACCCATCTTTTAAATACTTCCAGGGATGGGGACTCCGCTACCTCTCTGGGCAGCCCATTCCAGTGCCTGATAACCCTTTCAGTGAAGACATTTTTCCTAATATCCAATCTAAACCTCCCCTGGTGCAACTTGAGGCCATTTCCTCTCATCCTATCCCTTGTTACTTGGGAGAAGAGACCAACACCCACCTTGCTACAGTGTCCTTTCAGGTAGTTGTAGAGAGCAATAAGGTCTCTCCCCTCAGTCTCCTCTTCTCCAGGCTAAACAACCCCACTTCCCTCAGCCGCTCCTCATAAGACGTGCTCCAGACCCCTCACCAGCTGGGTTGCCCTTCTCTGGACACACTACAGCACCTCAATGTCCTTCTTGTAGTGAAGGGCCCAAAACTGAACACAGTATTTGAGGTGTGGCCTCACCAGTACCAAGTACAGCATACAAGAGGTTGTGAAATGAATTGGAGGTTTTGTACTGAGTCCTAAACAAAAGGGGCCCACATCGTAGAAGCCACCACCTTTTCTGACAGCATCTGGTACCTATGCAGAATGAACGACAGCCAAGGAAACGCCAAGAGAGCCGACCCAGTGCAGAGCGCCGACAGTTAGCACTTGAAGCTCCCAACCCACCACTGCTCCAGTACGAAATGGCCTTCGGAGGCATTTTTCTGCTCTTCAGGACCCTGTCCTAGCCAGTCACACAACCCTCAGGACTCTTTTGAGTGTTTGCTTTTCCCTAAAGACTGCAGGTGGGATCAGGCAACACTTAAACATCAATCTTACTTTGGTGATTAAGAATCAACAATTTGACCTTTGCTAATGCAAATAACACAAACAGGAATATATATGTAATACATGTTTTATATATAGATAGATATATAAAAGTAGATACATATTACATATATATTATGTACATACATAAAATGTTGTACATATACATTATGTACATATATAAAAATATTCTGAAGAAATATCTACTGGATCTCTTAAAAATTAGGCTGGATATAAAAATTCTTGAAATGAATGCTGTACTGCACTGCTCATTCAGCTCAGGGAATAAAAGTTTTGTGACCCATAACAAATGCCATCATTCCCTGCTTAAGCTGCCCCTTTTTTGCTCCACACGTACTACCTTTTTCTCTCAAGTGCTTTAATTAACAGTAAGGTTAAATGGCAAGCAATTATTTCTACCTCACTGTTTGTCATCTCCCTGTCCACTGACAAGGGACTAGGTGCCAAGATTGTCTGGGTTTTTTTCCAAATGTGCCAGTAGATCTGATAAGAAGTTTGCCTCTGCTACAAACCCTGCTTCTTAGTATTTATATGAGTCACAGCTGCAGAACTGGACTTTCACTGTATGTCTAACTTACCTTTATTCCAGCTTCTTAATTAAAAAAAGTCTTTCAGCCTTCAGCCTTTATGAAACATGAAACCAGAAATAGCTATTCCTAACATGGAATTCACAGAACTTTCCTCTAATTGCTGTATTTCAGTAGACTGAAAAGCCGAAGTGAGTCATACAGTGATTAGTGAGAGAGATGCATGGAATATATCCAAAAGCTCTGCCAGGTTTGGTTATAGCTTTTCTTGTATCTAAGCTTTGTATCCACCACAATTTATTTCAAGCTAGATACAAAACAACTTTAGTAAAGGGAGAATTCAGTCATGTTTACCTACTTCATACAGAATATGTGCTTGACAGAGCGAAGTCCAACTGGAAAGCTTGTTAAACTGCAAGATGCACACATTCTTCCTTTTAGGGACAATAACACAACCAGAAAAGCTTGAAAATTGATAAGCTAATTGAGAACTATTACTATGTTTCCAATGGCAGTCGGAAAATCTGATATTCTGAACTGTGACTGTGGAAGTTTACCTGACAGGGAAGAATGACTTTATCAGACAATAGAATTTGATTTGAAAGGTATTGTCTGGCAAAGACATTCTCAGCTTCTTTCCTTCCTGATGACATCATCAGAAGACAAATGAAGATAGCCACAATAAAAACAAAAAAGTCAGTATGAAACCTTATTTTATCTCTACAACTACCACAGTTAAAAAAATATGCACTTTAGAAAGTGACCTTTCATTCATCATGGATTGTGCATGAAAGTAAGTTGACAACAACGGCTATAATTCTGACAATGCTAATTTAGTTAAAATATCATAACCTTACTGTCGTCTTGGGCTAAATTCAGATCACTCTTGATAGGCTTAAAGAAAGGCAGACAAAAATCAGACATGCACCTGCTGTTCACTTTGGCACCCATTGAAATGAGGCAGTTCACAGCACATGTCCTAAGGTAGATGAGGAATATATTTAGACAGATCAGTAGAGAGAGGTTCATGGAGAATGAAGACTGCCTTGAATGAAAGAGTAGCTCCAACCCACCTCAGCCCCATTTCATACACTCAGAGCCCTTTTCTCCCAACAGCCACAGCACCCAGATAACTGCCAAAGCAGCCTTAATCCTAAGAGTTAGCTACACCCACTATTTGTCCAACATCAGGCAAATGGAATTTTGCAGAGCGAGGAATGTAAGTTTACACTTTACTTTGCAGCATCTTGTACTGTCAGATATGGTATATACTAGACATCTGCACAAAATGCTCATCTAACTCAATACACGGGCTCTTGAGCTACTGCACCGTTACCTGTGTCGGAGTACGACTTCCATCGTGACACCTTCCTACCCACAAATGGGAGCATGGGCATTCACTCAGGTCCTACAGATAAAATCTCCAGTCTTTGGGTCCAATTTAGTACTTAATCAATGTGAATCCCCTGATTTTACGAGTAATGTTTTCTTAAGCTGGGTCTACTGCACATAGTATCTTGCAGGGTCAAACTCTAAACGCCACTTACAGGCTTGCCCTTTGAACAAGACTGCCAAAAATGAGGGTGGCGGTTCACTACTAGTGGCACTGACTCAGACAGCATTGAAGTGCTCTGTGTCTCATCATGAAATTGGTCCCTGGAGGGAGAGTTCCCTCCTCCACATTGCTCATCTTTGTGTGACAATAATATACTCTGCAGTGGGTACTACGACTATCGTTTAGGAGAAAGAGACCCAGTAGGAAACTATCCAAATGCATGAGTCAGAGAAAGGAAGTTTATTCTGATGTGGGAGACACTGTCCTCATTAAATGAAAGTACTTCATTTAAAAAGCACAACCAATCACTCAGAAATAATGTGATATCAAGTGATTAGCCTACTGCTCTGCATATACACCATTTAGAGCATCAATATGCATCTTTAAAAATGTAATTAAGGCTCCATGACAAACAATACTGGACAGACATTAAGTTAAAAAAAAAAGAGGGGTTCCCCTTCAATTTGAACAATTCGATAAAGAAGAAAGCACCTTCAAGGCAGGTTTTAAAAATTGACCCCCAAAATTGTTAAAGATAACATTGGACATTGTATCAACCTTTTTGCTGAGCATCCAGCACAGCTTTGAGCCTTACAAGCCTTCACTGCCTATCAGAATTTATTGCTACATAATATTTATGAGATTTCATAGAATCATAGAATCTTTTAGGTTGGAAAAGACCTTTAAGACCATAGAGTCCAACCGTTAACCTAACCCTGCCATCCCACCACTAAACCATGTCCCTCAGCACCTCGTCTACCCATCTTTTAAATACCTCCAGGGATGGGGACTCAACCACTTCCACCGGGCAGCCCGTTCCAATGCCTGACAACCCTTTCATTGAAAAAATTTTTCCTAACGTCTAACCTAAACCTGCCCTGCTGCAACTTCAGGCCATTTCCCCTCGTCCCCTTTTGTGAGTCATATAACCAACTTTTAATACTCTCCATGAATATCACATAAATCTAAAGATACTGCAAGAAGCACAGCATGGTAAGCCAAACCTGAGCTTTCAGTTGCTACAGTTGCAACAGTTCATGAATTTGGATTTTTTGTTTCCTGACTGGCATATCAACAACTAAATTATCGTTGAAATCATTACTATAAAATGGGTGCAGGAGTAGTAAAGCACTGGCTGTGCAGGTTAGAGATTATTTCTATTCTAGCGACCTCATTGTACTATCGTATTTGTGAACAAGTCTAAACGAAGCCTTCTAGGTTTTAATTTTGGAAGCCTCTGAACAGCTCTGGCTTAAGAAAACTACTTCTAATGAAAAAGTTTGTTGAGCTACAACCTGCTGAAGAGAGAATGGTTTTTGCAGTGAGAGCAAAGGCGTTGAGTCTGAGTTCAACTGTGCTCACAGATGCCTCATTCCCAACGTTTCACGCTGACAGCAGAGAATTTGGTGTAAATGGTATAACCATGTGTTCAGTCACACCAGACAGACAATCGTTTACTTAGGTTGAACTCTCTTCTGCATGAATACTATTGCTGGTGCAAGGAGGAGGATGAAAACACTAGAGCTATAGCTGTAGAAGGCAGCCAGGGACTATACATTCTGAAATTTCTTCCAAGTATCAATTTATATAGCATTTCAGAAGTAAAATATGTAGAGGAAGAGGCATCCTACAAAAACATCAACATTAAAGGTTAAAGGTATGTTCTGCTAGAAAGTGATACGTGTAGTGTGAAATAATACAAAGAATCACCTATTTCCATACTTGGAGACAGGCTTGCATCCACCTTGAATTTTACAATAAATCGCAGGTTTCATTCAGCAATAAGCTCAAGACACACAGCAGTGCAAGACGGAATTTTGCACCAGTGATCACGTAATATCTGACAAAATGATAGCTAAAGGGCATTGTTAGTGCTTTTCATAATAAGATTACTTATATGATACTTCCACATTTTGATGTATGCACCTATGAAATTGTCATGACTTTTTCATTTATGCTACTTAAATATTTTAAGAAATCTTCATACTTATGAGGCTTACAGCCACTTTCTTTTCAGCATCAAGTACTGGCTGTTGCTATGGAAACAGACGTATTTCCCCCAAATACTTCTATTTCTTCTACTTTTGCTGCTCTAATCATCTAAATTGCAAGTGATTCATACAGAAAAATATCTTTGTTCTTCTTCTTGGAAATATGATACATTTCATTTTCTTATCATTTACACCAGTATAAGTCCACAGAAGTAATACTGTTGCTCCAAATTTAAATGTTATAAACACTAGGCATGCAATTTGAAATTATTTTACAATTCAGTAGATCTTTGTCTTATTTTCGATTTTAAAAAACCCACATTCCTCAAGCAGAAGGGAAAACATATTTTACTTAATGTTGAAAATCATGAGACTTATACTCACTTTCCAATTGCATTTGGCAGAATTGTAAGCTGATTGTCATCTACTTTTAAAGTTGTAAGCCTTTTCAACAGTCCTGCAAAACAGGTAAGGAAGAAGTAATAGAAAAATATTTCACAATAATCTTTTTTCTTTCTGTAATATCCCATATCCTTAAACAAACAATGATTTCTAACACTGAATACCTTCGATCTAGATTTTAGAAAACATCTATATATAGGACAGTACACAGGTATGCGTTCTTGTCCCATTGAAAACATGATTCATCAAAATGGATATCCAATTGAATGTTAAGCTGAACTGCAAGTAAAAGAGTAACGGTATTTCTGGAGTCTTGAAAAAAATTTCACAAAAAAAAAATAGTATCCTATCTGTGCAGGAGGAGCAGTATCTCTACTTATCTATTAATGTTTCAATCGAGACCAAGTCCTGTTGCCTTGATTAAAAGCTGCTCTGGTCGTAACAGGATATTAGGCGAACTATCTAAAGTAAATGCTCCATTTATCAAGCTTTCCAATACGTAGGTATAGACAGAAAAACAGAATGAGACTGAAAACCAGAGTCAATCCCAAATGCATGTGTATATGCAGTTAATTCTTACCATTAATAGAATTACTATATATCTAAGTGTAAACACATGCATAACTGTGTAACATTTACCCAGAAGGGAATGAAACTTCTGCTTTACTAGTGTCTAACAGGCAGAAAACAATTAAAAAGACAGAAAAAATGGGGAAAATATTTCATTATAGTGCTAGAAACAGAGCTTGAAACTGATTTCCACCTCCTGGAAGTTATTAACATTTCAAAATCTGTTTTTTCCCTGCAAGAGTTCTGGATATACTGAAATAGCATTTTTAAAATAATTATTTGTAATTAATGTTGTGAATAATATAAATTAATCACTAATATAGAGAAAAATGTTAAACTGAATGTGCCATAATATGAAAGCTGAAGCAAATGAAAAGTATAAATAAAAGGGATACTAGAAACACTACTCATTTCAATTGCAGAACATTTTTGTTGAAAGCTTTTTCAAAATCAAGATGTTCCAAGGAAAACAGATTTCAACCAGATTTCCTTTTAAGAAGAAAAAGTTCCACCAAAATGAATTTCAGCAAGCTCTCATCTGAAAATGCAGTTGTAAAATGACTCTTTTTGCTTTGTTTCTGTTAAATCTATTACCATTCAGTAACAGGAATTTAGAAATGAGAACCGAATATATCTAATGGTAAGAATGTATAATTCAAAATGTAAACATTTATTCCCTTTCTACAGGAGCTAAATGCCCTCTAAAAATCAATCTGGATATGCATATCAAAAAAATATATAAAGCAAAAATTCTAGAATTCATGGTGAGATACAGAAGACCAAAATGGAAAATAGCTGCAAAAGAGATCTCCTAACATTCATGTAGCACAGTATTATTAGTTAGCAATACATTTTGGAATCCTGACTAAGTTGACTTAAAATTGGGGAATTTAACAGTTCCATGTTCAAAGGGATGCACTTAGGAACACGAAAAAGATGATGAAGATATAGTGGGCTCATCAGCTGGAGACAATAGAAGAGAGGAAATACATCAAGTGTTTCTAAAGAAAATGTAAGGGATCAAGAGTGAAAGGAAACATCCAGATGTATAGAGCGATATACCTACAACCACTTAGCTTCCAGAATTTCTGTATATTCTAAATAATTCAGAAATTCTATGCATGCAACATAGTCAAAAAAGAAAACAAATAGTTTGAACTATTTCTTTGTTTAATGCTCTCATATGGAATTGCATTACTGTAACTAAGAGGAGCGATTTCCTTCAAGAGTTTCACACTGCTAACGTATAATACTTACTTTCAAATTTAGATCAGATCAGTTGTATCTTTCTTTGCTTGTTTTCTTTAAAATAGCAAATCAGAATAATCAATACCTTCTAACCATGGGGTTTTTTTCTGACTTTACAAAATGGTCTTCATGGACTGTCCAGACATGGATGTTTCAAACTCCTTTGGAATTTAGTGGCAGTTCTTGTTCCAGCTACTATAAAGTCTCATCATTACCAAAAAATGATATAAATGAAATCCTGAACTGCATAAGATTACAAGAAATCCTGAGCTTTTCTCACCTATGGAGTCTGGCAGTTGCTGCAACATGTTAGATGACAACAGGAGATCTTCCAGTCCTTCGCATCCCGATATGTCCAAATCAACAGTTTCTATCCTGTTTTTTGACACATCCAGGTACACGAGCTGTTTTAACTTCCCTATAGACTTAATAGCATGTTACAAAGTGTTACTTGAACAGATATACACTGCATGTCAGTTTCTAAGTTTAATTGAAGAGAAACAATAGTAATACAGACTTATATTCAGTTATTGGGGGTTGGACTAGATGACCTCTAGGGGTCCCTTCCAACCCAAAACATTCTATGATTCTATGATCCCAGCATCCTTTTTACAAGATTTATTTTACTGAAGCAGTATCAGTGGTGGTCTAACAGCCTTCTTGTTCAGATAAACTGCAAAAGGAGCTGTACTAAATGACTAAATGACACATACCAATTAATTGATGTGTCCCAGATTCATTAAATCTGTTGAAAGTTTGAGTTCTCAGTCATACAGCTGTATTATTTCTTCATTCAGACACAGATCCAAGGGACATTTACTCACAGTTCACATCTACTCGTAACAGCAATCCTTAAGGTCACTGAGGCTAGACATGCAGGTAAAGCTTTTCTGTGTCACACTCATTCTCTGAATTTTAACAAATCTAAAATTAGGCTTTAGATATTCATAGTGCAATTATGAGCAGTTGGCACCAGTAGTACACTTTCATGAGTATGGTCTTTAACTGCAGCTAGAACACCAATGAGCAACATGACAGGAATTCTTAGCTAATTTCTTTGAAAATCTGTGTAGCACCTAAGAGTTTGAACCCTGTAGAAGCAACCTGCTTCTTGATCCATTATCACAAGATGGTCACTTCATTCTAGACATGCAATTTCACAAAGGAAATCAACAAAAAGGATGCTGTTAGTTTCCTCAAACCAAGACCAGTAAGTGGAACAGCAAAGAAGTATTGCTGCTGGGTCCAGAGTACACAAGTTGGATCTATGACCCAGTGGCAGAGCTATGACATGGAATGGAGGATTACACAGTAGGAGTGAGACAGGGAGCACAATACTGTTACGGGCAGATACCATGTGGCTGCAATATTGTCCATCCACAGAAATACTGTTTCAAACCCGATGCATAAACATTCATGGCCTATGCGGGAACTTCCTTTATGGATTTGGGGAAAGCCATGGGAATTGCTCCTGAAGACTATGCATTCTATAAAAGTTCATGGGAGTGGGTTCTTTAGTTATTTACATATACTTTTAGTGGTTCTTTAGAGATAACAAAGGATAAATGATTCAGACAGCTTCATCTACAGGTACTTTCAAAACAGTAGGAATATAGCTTGCTTTCAACTCACCTTGCTGAGATCTGCTCTCTGCTTCTAAGGAGGCAGTATCATGTTATCTTTAATCATATCTGAGTTGTTGTATAAAGGGAAAACCTCCCTTTCACCCCAACCTTTGCCATTCTACCCATATTAATAGTCGAATACAATCTTTGTTTCTAGCACAAACTACTTTTTTAAAAACTGAATTATCAACATTGGAAACCTGGTAAATCTCTAAATTTTAAAATCAATTACCAGTTGGTATTTCCTTTCTATTTTTAAAAGTAAAATTTTACAGCTAATATTACCTTTTTAAAATCTCTTGTTTTAGAGAAGATTTTCATAAAACATCTAGGATCTACTAGGATCAGATTCAGGAAACATGAATTATTCACTGAAAATAAAATCATTCCTTGGGATTCAGTTCCACAATCTACTGAACATCTTAACTCTAAATATCCTCTCCAGGGATTATGATAGCTCAGCAGCACTGTGTTTGAAACATTTTAGCACATTTAGCTAAACATTTAGCACTGGATATATTAAGCAATTTCATTGTGAACAGAAAAGAAACAGAATAATGGTTAAAATGTCTGTGCCCACACTCCCTTGTATAGCTGATATTTCTTCTACTCAGTTACACTGCAGCAACAATACCACAATATTTCTGCTCTTGATCTCCAGCTTGTTTCAGCATGAAGAAGTGGTTTCAACATCAGCTTTTCCTTTCACTAACAGAGCACTCAAAAAGTGGATATTTGGACAGTAACTGAAAAAGATAATTTTCTGTGCAAACATCCTGCTTAACACAAATTGAAAACTGAATGTAATCTATTTAAGACAAAAACCAGTCATTGCTCAATGAAAAAAAATCGAGTTTTGATTAATAAATGTTCAAAGGTGAAAGAGGGGGTACTACTTCTTGCAACACCTAGACAGGTTTGTAGTAGATCTAGTTCTACATTTCCTCTGCAGCACAGAAGTGTTATTGTGTGAAACTTATGATCTGTTACCTGTGTGATAAAATGCTAGTGACAGGGATTCCCTTTCTCCAGTCAAAGTAATTGCAGGCATTTAGAGTGATAATCTCAAATAATTTATGGCAATAAATATTGAAAATAAAAGTTCTACTGTGGGATAGCAACAACTCAGAAACAGCACTAATACATAACTACGACCCTAATGTTTAAATTGTAAAATACATTTTGTTCCTGTTCTAAATGGAGTGCTTTGTAGAGAAATGTATCATCATTTCACTGCCTCAGAACTGCTTTTTGTATAGTTGAATCTGTACATACCATCTGTTTATTTAGATTACTTTAAGTTTATTTAGATTACTTAATATTTCCTCTTCCTTTTTAAAAATCATGTGGGTTTTTATAAAACTGCTAGTTAATATCATGGTGACCGAGAAGACAATAGGAAACAATTTCCCCTCACAATGAAAACTACACAAGGCTTAAATAAAGCAGGCACTATCGTGTAATAACAGAACATTCAAAAGGTTTTCATATGAATGGCTATGCTGAGACTTTTATTTCTTGATAATAATTAATGACTATAGGAACTAGGAGTATGTACTCATTCAAGAAAATGCACATGCATTTATTTACTGCAAGGTACATAGTTCATTGTATCACACAATAATTTAATCGCATAAAATAAATGTTCATACCCCAGGTAGTATTTGCAAAGAATTATTGTCCATCCACAATTCCTTTAGATTCTGTATTTGTTCGAGAACCTCAGGCTGAGGAAAAGAATATAGTATTACGAACAGTTAAATAAATCAATATTTTTTTAGTTAAATATAAATCAATATTTTCTTAAAAAAGAGACTTCCTCTTCACCTTCCAGTTTTTTTCTTTTTATAACCCACATCAGACTTTCAGATAGTTGATGACATGAATAGCAGGCTCATTTCATTTAATTTAACCACTATTTCTCTTTTTCAAACTTGTAAAATTTAAGAACCCTTTGGAAAATAAATGAATACAAAGAAGAACTTCTTAGAAGTTCTTGTTTTAAACAGCCTATTGGCAGTATGCAATTTATGAACAGGGCAAATAAGAGAAGCAAGAGTTATGGAGCTTCAGAAACAATGCACTGAAAAGAAAGACCAAATCTCATCTTGCGGCACATGCAAAACTCTGCCTTTTGCACAATTTATAGTCTTAAAAATAGCTTAGTGGAGTCATATTGCTGAATGCTTTCCTGGATACACTGCATTTATATATGATTTAATGTCTGCAATTGTCATATTCAGCAGTTAAAATAGCAGTACGCAATTTAACTTAAAATTAAAAAGCCTTAAAATTACAATATTAAACTTTAATCTAAGATGTTCTATTCTTTTCAACACTATAGGATATTAGCAATAGAAACTGAAAAAGGCAATTCCCCAAGTCATTTCTTATTCATTACAGCTGTGAAAATCAAGAATTAAACTTTTCACAAATATTTCTATGTTTCAGCCTAAGCAATATTTTTCTTTTTCATGAAACAATATTTTCACAGGTAAAACAAGGCTTTCAATTTGCCTTAGCTCTGTAAAGTTGTAGAGATTTTTTTCAAAGTCTGACAGAAACTGATATTAAATATTTCACTTGGTTCTGACTAAATTAGATTCTAGAATTTTAAAAGTCTGTAGTACTGTTTCACTGGAATTATTTTGACACAGCTAGAAACAAATGTATCTGCCTAGCATCACAGGACCTTAAGAGAGACCTTTATCTCTGGCGCTCTAAGTTCTTTGGAATGTTGTAATTCCCATAAGAAATATGATTTTCCAGTCAACCAGGTCACACATAACATTATGGGAGAAGCTCCCAGTGCACCATTAGGTAAGAAAGAACCTGCTAATCTAGAGAGCTCAATCCCTCAGTTTTCCATGTTGTCACACAATGTGTTTCTATTAAAAATAATTAGTCAATATTTTAAAGATAATTTATTTTGCCTTGGCTAATTCTATTGAAATTTTGTTGTCCTTCAATAGTTAAAACCAATTCTAATTTCCAGGCTAAATTGATTAATGTTCATTTTAGACTATTTGTTCCTGTGATTATTAATGTTTCTTTATTCCTCCAGAGGGTTCACTAAGGTTATTATAGATAATCATAATTTCCCCTCTCAACTTTAATTTTCTTTTTAATTCCTCTCATTAGACAGACATCCTTCTCAAAGGAAACAGACCACTCCTATATTGTAGATATTACAGTTCGATTTGAAATTTCTTGCACATGGATTATGGTATACCACTATTACGGTACACCATGGATTATAGTATAGCATTACGGTATGCCATAATCCAGATGAGATCTCACTAATGTATTGATAAGTGGTATTAAACAGTTATTCTTCTCTGTTAGAAATGCTTCTGGTGGTGCATTTTTGGAGAACATTTTTAATTTCCACATAGATTGCCACAAAATTAGGATAGGATAGGATAGGGTAGGGTAGGGTAGGGTATTTCAGTTGGAAGGACCTACAATGATTATCCAGTGCAACTTCCCAACCAATTCAGGGTTGACCAAAAGATAAAATATGCTATTAAGGGCATTGTCCAGACACCTCTTAAACACTGACAGGCTTGGGGCATTGACCACCTCTCTAGGAAGCCTGTTCCAGTGTTTGACCATCCTCTTGGTAAAGAAATGTGTCCTCGTATCAAGTCTGAACTGAAGACTGACGTTACTCTTCGGTAAAAGTATATTACATTTTATCTTGATAATTTCTTTATCTTTCCTTTTATCCTTACCTTTAACTTTTCTTTCAAAATTTCTTCTAAAGCCTTGCTGCTGACAGCAGACTCCTGAAACTCTGGAAAGACCTACACCAGCCTTCCCCCTCCTTTCAGGCAGAGGTACCACAATCACTGTTCACCATTTGTCCAGTGCCATTTTTTGACACTTCAAAGACTGGGAGATTTCAAACCCTTGACCCATACCTTGTGATTTAATGCTCCAGTTTTCCCAGAGACCTATGACACAGATTACCTATTCCCTTCCTTGATTACATTAAGTCACTTGAATACAGTTCCTACTTAGGAAGTGACAATTTCTATTTTAGGGGCGCATACTTCTCTCATGATTTGTATAATCTTGTTTCCAGAAAATGAATGAACAGAATTACTTCATTTTTGCAACTACCTTTATTCTTAACCCCATGCCTATTGCTCCAGTTTGTCTGTATGAAGAGCATGGAGTCTTCCAGTGAAAAGGGAGGGGCTTCAGTAGTCCAGGGGTGGACTGTCAGAGAAATTCAGCTCTTCCACACCACCACAGTTCTAGGTAGTATTTTTCTCCAACAAGAAGGAATTTTCTAATTGAAACCCGAATCAGATTTTCATAATCCATGAAAACAAGAGCTTTTGAGCCTCATTTTGAAGGTGATCTTGATTTAAACTGGTACCACTTTTCCTATGACATTTCTGCAGATGCATGCTCTTCCCTTGCCTCTTGGTCCATTTTGCTTCTGGCATTTGACTCTAGCTCATACATTTTTGGACCAGCTTCCTGAAAAGTAAGTCAACTTGGGGAGTCTGGTCCTAATAGCAGTATGGGGCCACCGAACTCCTGGTTTGCCACTCTTAGGGGAGAGTATGCTACAATGCAAAAACGTAGAATGATGTTGAAATAATTTAAAAACAAAGACTACAAAACCAAACCACCCCCAACAAAGACACACTCTGAATTCAGGAAGCGTATAGGTATTTCTTCCAAACACCACTCAACTACTGAAATTTTATTCTCTATGCAAAAGATTTCTAGTTTTAATTAAAAATCTGAGTTAAACCCATCTATTTTCTCCCACATAGCAGTATAAATTAGTAAACGTTAACAGCGTTATAATCAGAATGGTTATAGTGCACTGTCTACAAACCAGATGTAGATTCTTTGCTACATCTTTCTATTACTAAATGACAATTCAAAATTTGTTTAAAGTGAAATTATCTTAATCTTAATTAAAGCTACAGGAAATATCACCCTCATAAAATTGCAAGGCCTGATTCAGCAGCACTATTTTTACAGATTGCTCTTCTATGACACTGGAGGAAAGGTGGTTTAACAGTCACTGGACAAGCTGTTGGTACATAAGGCACACACAGACGTTTATCCTGCCATCAGTGCAACAGTGAGTTCCAAAGTATTAATTTGTTGTCCTACAAAAGCACAGGCCCTCCTGAATAGCCCTAGCAGGTCTCAATAAGGATGAGGCAGAATTTTTTATAAGTTTTGCTTCTCTTAACATATTTACAGTTCCTGCAGGATGAAGCCAGTGAGTGCTCCTTAAAAATAGGCCCATTTTAAAACACAGTTTACACACCCTCATACTGTTTCTGAGAAGTGTCAGTTCCTATAGATGTAGTAGAAACACACCTAAAGGGAACAGCAACTTGATTATTTTCTATACTGAGACTAGAGAAAATTCCTGAAAGGTATGAAATCTCAGGGAACCTAATTCTCATCATAGGGACAGAAACTGCTTTTGGAGTTGAAGATTTACTCCTGCTAATAGCAATTACTAATATTTGCAGAATATAATGATAGATATTAAGAAATTAATAGATAATTGACCCAAGTATTTATACTGAGATCACTAATTCATCCCACGTTCAAGTATTGCAGCAGTCGCAACCAGCTCAGACTGAGAATCATCTGTGACCTTGATCTGAACTGCAGAAACCTGATGTAGATGAAGCATGTTGTTTTATCAACATTCACCTCATAAACTGTGATAAATCTTCTATTCTACAAGGAAATGTGACCATAGCATGTGTTCACAATACAATAATGCCTTTTAAGCAGAAGTTTATTACCTCATATACAAACCGTCAAAAACACACAGGCTTTTTATTAACAAATGGTAAATTTCTTACCAGTTCAGAGAATTCATTATTGCCCAGATCAAGTCTCTCCAGTTGAGTCAGTTTGTGCATTGACCTGTAACAAATTAGGAGATACCGAAGATGAAATTTTTACTTGCAAAATGCTGGTCAAATTTTGTTTAGATAAAGCTCAAATGATACCATTATTGCACGAAGAATTACATCAGACTGATGCTGATGCAAATGAGAACAATATACTCCACCTTTAAGACATGAGCTAAATTTCTTGAAAAAAAAAAAAAAGATAGCAACAATTACTTTAGTAACCTTGGCATAATTTTGCATAGTTGCTCAAGGAAAATTACCTATGTTATAAGCATTTGAAAGTAATATGAATTGTGACATTTTTGATACAGATTAATAAATTTGTTATCAATTTCTTTATAAACCACTAGAAAGTGTTTTGGCTCTTCACAGCAAAAGTACAAAGTACAGTTGTTACCTCCCTAAAACTGTACCTAACTACAGTCAGGATGCAAAACCACTTTTGTGTCAAGGATCAGCACAAAGCTTGCATGCTAAATGAGTTAAGCTTAGATGAGGCTTGTTTTGAGTACTTCTCTTGGTTAACAGACTGCACTGAGCTAATGGGGTCCCCTCCTCTTTGGGTTGTGGTATGGGTGACCTGAAACATGGCTTCCACTTCAGCAATAAGCAAACTGTCACACTGATAAGCAATGGCATTTAGTGACACTTGCTGACTGCCAGTAGCTGATGAAAACTTTCTCACTGTAAGCAGATAAACAACAGAATACAGATTTTTTTAATTAATGACCAATCTCAGATTCAGTCCTTTCATCTGCTACAAAGCACATCTAGGCAAGTTTTCGTCTCTGTGCGCAGTTCATGGCACAGGAGCACAGCAGGGAGATGGTGCAATCCACGACACCATGTGTGGATGGGAGCAAGGTGTTGTACTTTGCTGGCTGGGTGTCTCCCTGAGAACCCTGTTTTGGGCAGCAGCTCCTCTGAGGGCAAGAAAGGCTTCACACAGCCTCTGTTGCAAAAGACCATGTGCAAATGACAGCAAAATCAACCAAAGCAGCTTATCCTTCTTCACAGCATTATAAAAGAAAGAGTCAAAGAAGAACATAAAATAAGAAAGTGAACCAAAAATTAGTATCAACCATGCTTTATGCATCAAAGGACTTTAAATGAAGAATAATCTGGATTTATGTCTGTGACTGATCACTACATAACAGCAAAAAAAAGTCACTTTTACTGCTCAGTCTCAGGTGACTGAAACAGTGAAATAAGAGGAAAAGTGAGAAATTGCTAAAAATTACGTGATTAAATTCTGCATTTACTGAGGCCAATGGGATAAATCTCCCAGGTTTATCTCTGAATTTGTGCTGTGAGGAAAACTGGTCACCTCAACTATAGCTTAAACTGACAAAGGCACAGATCACAGCGTATGTGGACTGACTGTTAAAAGCATTTAAAATCTACCAATTTTGAATATAAGCAAACTTTTTAAAAATACACTGAGTAAGTTTACACTTACTTATCCACAATTTACCAGCTACTGTTTTGAAACATCAAAGTATTTTTGCTTAAAACAAACCAGTTGGACCCCTCTGAAGACTAGCCACTCCGAGTAAGTTTACACTTACTTAGCCACAATTTACCAGCTACTGTTTTGAAAAATCAAAGTATTTTTGCTTAAACCAGTTGGACCCCTCTGAAGACTAGCCACTCATTAGACAGTCAGGCAGCGCACACACTCTCAGCAGGGATGATAAAGCCATGAAAAGCATTTAAATATTACCAAAGTTCCCTTAGCAAAACCCGACGGCAGGTGTCACTCCTTAGTACCACACAAAGGTTTTACGCCACAGGAACCAAATTTCAGCATGTGAGCATTGCAAGTTTATAGTTCTTTACACTTGCAGATGTTAGAAGTTTTTCAGTTATAGTATTAACTGTATACACACAGGTATTGCACAGTGCAATGTTTTCAAAATTAAAAAAAACAGGAAGTGTGACATACATTTTTAATAGATTGTACAAAGTTTTCTCTCACGGGCAGTATTACTCGTGACTTTATCATTCTGCAATAAAGTCAATAAAAGTTTCTTGTGATCATGACTCCCCATGCCCATATTAAAGTGCTTAAAAAACCCCAGCCACAAGACTGAAAATACCTGTGAACCGGAACTGGAAGCTGAACAGCAGTACTCCTTTGTTACTTACATATATAAATACCGTTTATGCATGTACAGAATTAAATATTTTGAAATGTCAAACTCTGAAACGCTTCAAAGATAAAATGAATGGCAATCTAAGTTACAATCCTGTTGGTGAAAACTTGCATATGTCATACTGCATTCTACTTTCAAACAAAACTTTTACTTTAAAAGGTTTGGTTTGTACTACTGTAAATTCATCAGAAAAGGCAACTTTCAAACATTACTTTGTGTAATTTCTCCAGTCAGATACATAGTTTCAGAAACTATAGCATTTACATGGGGGCAGATTAATTTCAGTTAGCTGGTACTATATCAAAAGATAAAGCATGCTGCCAAATGTACCCAGTGTACTGTTATATGAGATTTTTCATTAGCTTGTGATATTTTTATCTCTTTCATGTAATTACTTGTATTTTTCTTATGAAAAGATTCATTATATTTTTTATGTGGGGTCATTTTGTAAAGGTGGAACAGGAAAGGTGCAATTATGAGTAATGCTCAGTTAAATATTCATTGCTTAAATGATGTAATATAATATAATTAATGTGCTAATAAAACTTGCAGCCAAAAACTTCACCTAAATCTTTATCCATAGCGCATTTGGATCTATTCTTCCATTCATAAGTAACTGCAGGAGTTATATGGAGAAGATCTGATTCTCTGCTATGGAAGTGGACCTCACAGTAGGTTCAGAATAAGGTGAATCTTGTTTTTAAATTATTTTTAAGCACAATAATGGAACATGGTTCTCAAAAAACTACAATGCATGAAAACCAGCATAGAGAGCAGCTTACAGAGATTACTGAACACTTGGTGAAAAATTAACATTGCTAGCAATAGTTTAAAAACATTCATACTCCATAAATTATAAACTCACATTATACAACTCTGTGGTGTTAATTATAATTCATGGTAGTCACATATATTGCCTAATATAAATTTCTCATACTCTTGCATGTTTGTTTTTGCTGCCTTATTTAGAAGATTCTTATCTACACATTGGAATCACTTCAAACAACCAGGAAAATGCCTTGCATTTACAGTTTCTGGCAAAATAAATGAGTCAAATGCCATAAATTATTTTAAAGAAAACATGGTATTCTCATCAAAATCCTGGTCAGCTTTCTGACAGGTGGGAGATGGTGATTACACAAAGGTTCATCCAAACGTTCAATCACAAACTTCTAATTACATCTGAATTATTCTCACATATGAAGAACTGCATTCATAAATAACAAAAGTTTTCTCTAATAGGTAAAAATTCATGAGTGAAAAACAATTGTGTTAGAGACACAACTAGATTTACACAATGAAAAATACAATGGAAGAGGCAATATAATGCCGCTACACAATTAATGCATGCTTTTTGTTGGTCATAATTCTACAAAGATAGGACTGAGAAAGCTATAATCACTACATTTCCTTGTGCAACAATATATAGAATTATATTTTCTTTTGAGTTTATGATAAATGGATACCATTATTTTCTGAAGAAATAAAAAGCAAATAAATGCAAATATGTTACCATTACTGGGTTATCTGCTGTATTCATTTAAAATAATATTTTCTCACACTTTTGTTGTACACAGCAACCTTTATTTCAAAGATGTTAAAAAGTCACATTCAGGAATCTCTTCCAGTTTCTGTACTTTAAACCTTGCAATGTACCTTTAAATTCATTAATGAATCAGTTTGGAAGTTACATCATAAAATTAATACTTAATGTTAATAGTTTACCTGTTGCAGAGTAGTTAAATCTTAAAGCATTACATGATAGCATCACAAAGAGCTACTTACTTATACATCACTTAATGGATTACAAAGAAACTCAGTTTTCAGTGAATCTCGAGATAATGTATATAATTTCTAGAATTTAAAACACATATGGTATAAAGCAAAGAACCAAAAGTATAAATTAATTTGTCATAAATATTGAACCTATATATTATCCGGGCTTCAAAACAACAGGGTATGTTTAAAAACTGATTTTGAGGATACAAAATACTGTTACATATGGACTAAAACATATAACAGAAATAATATTTAAAATGATATACATAGTATCTATAATAATGTCTATTTCATCTTTAACTATCAAAACTAATATCCATTTCAACTTTTAATTATATTGGAGAACTTCAGGATTTTACAATCTGCAGTATCGATCCACAAATCAGAGAATATAGCAGAGACCACGGGATGATGCCTAAAATAATTAAGTCTCTGAAGACAAAATAATTCCAGAAACTCTCCGTCGGTCACGGCAGTACTCTTTGTTACTTTTATAAGGTCTCATCATTAACACAAAGAGAAGTTAGGAGCAGACAATCCACAAGGCACACTGTGCCTTGGCTGTATGGCCATCAGAAATACTGCTGTGCAAAATGCAGCACCGTACACAGCGTTACTTGGGTTAAGCATATGGGAAAACCAGCCAACATACTCATCTGGATTAAACATTCTGGACTAAGAGGCAGCCTCCATCAGCCTTTGTGTACCAGAATTCTTTGGTTTCATAATATAGCTTGGGAGAACTACCTCAACACAGTCTATTCGTGCTGATGCTCCTGACGCTGCCATTTCTGGTGCCCGAAAATCTGCTGACTCCACATCCTCTGCTGTTCGAGCCACTGTACACTCTCAGGCGATGGGCAAGGGCACTCTCCATCTTCAGACGCTAAGATGAGAAAAATCAATTTCAATGCCCAAAAGATGGAACTGCTGGTGCAGAAGGTGTCTAAACACAACCAACGCATCTATGGCACTGAAGACCTCTGAGACTTTACACCTAATTCTGTATCAAGGGCCTAAAATAAAAAGCACCACAAAGACAGAGGTCCTACATACAGAAACTGGAAATCAAGCTCTTTCATGATTCGGTCATAATAAAAACACATGGGCAACCAATTTCAGGATAAATACGTGCAAAAGGTAAGGATTTTAAAAAGACACTACTCAAAATACTGCCTTCCACATAGGAAGCTAAATTTCCAACAGCTTTTTTCATGGTGGAAATGGATCAGATCTCTCAAATCAATCCCTTAGTTCAGGACCCATTTATGAATCACTCTACAATTGGAAAGGTTTGCTCAAACGATTGTAGAGAAAGGTGAAATCTTCAGTTTTGACCTTTGTTCACACACAAATTTCTTTCCCAACACAACTTTCAAATCTTTGGGGAAGGAGTTTCTAAATTTCAGCTCAGATCCACTTCTGCTTAACTGATTACATAAATAAACAGAATGCAGAGTAAATGTCATTAGCCAGTGCAAAGCTCTAGGCAATATCAAGACTTTATGAATACATTTTTTATGCCTTTTTCTTCTCTTTTTATTTTGCATCCACTTTCTGGATTCCTCTACCTTCCTGATAACTGGCTTTGCAAGGTTAAAAACAAGCTTAATCTATATTTCCACTTTCTGGACTAAATTTATGAAAGTCCACCTCACCTGGTGCACAAATTTTCTTACGATATGCCCAATGGCACATGATTAGATATTCTTTGTAGATTCCTGTTTGCGGGTTCTTGCTCACCACACTTATGGAACACACTGCATTTTGGAGCAGCAGCTGCTCTCAACCATCACCTACTGCTCTGTAACAGCAGGAAAATGGGCTGGGCTGGGGTCAGTGGCACGACTGCAAGGGAAGGATACGTGTGGCACTTCTATACAGCATCTTAAGACTGCTTTCCTGAATGCTGGAGCCCATTTTGCTTAAGAATCACCACTACTTGAAGGATCCCTTGATACAGAAAACTGAAAATTTAACTTAATATTTGGTATTTTCTACTTCATGCTGTTTATCTCAGAAAAATCCGGAGGAGAGCTATCCGGAAGACAGAAGAAAATACGTGCCCACTTGCAGGATTAAATGGACTCGATTAAACTATTGTCCCTTTTCCAGAAATTAATGTGTGTTTCTTAACCTTGTATCTATCTTAAAATGCTGATTTCAATAGACAACTTGAAGATAATGAAATTCATGTTTGCAAAATTTCAAAGTATATCTACAAAATACAAGTAACAGCAAACACACAGCTATTCTGCCAGTAAATTTCAGAATTAATATTCCTTGAGGGAAGTATGAGCTTCAGCACATTAGAGTCGCAGGGTAAATACACCCTAACAGTCACTAAATCTTGGAGCCAAATTCACATCCAGTAAAGTATATGTGGCTCTGTAATGAGATCAATGACTTTGCTACCAGATGTCTGCATTTAGACAAAAATACCACAATATATCAGTAACACAGGTGACATAATGACAATAAAAATTGCTCCACATTCTAGGACAAATAGACCTGCCTAACAACTGTGAACCCAGGACCCACTGCAGTTGTCTAAATTCAAAACCTCTGAAACTGAGCAAGATTGAATGTATCGTTCACTGCCGCAAAGGTCACCTCCCTGGTTTTGCTTAAAAAATTCAGTACTTGGTAAATACCTTATTTGACAACTTACATTTTGTTTGCTGTGTAATAATACAGTGGAAAGCAACAACTGATTTGTAAACACTGCAGTACTGATCAACGTGAACATATTATTAAATTAATATAAAATGACTAGTACCTGGGATCTGGGTCTCCACCATCTTGAAGGCAGAGGAGAAGCAGGCTCTAGGTTTCCCACTACCAAAAAATTGGCTAAAAATAACCTATGCTTCATCAGGATACACAATATATTATTCAAGTCTCTAAAGAATTCAGCACATGCTTTATACTCTTATGTACTAGTTTTGCATGGAATGGATGCACATAAATTAAAGAGACACCTATTTTTAGCCTGCAAGACTGAAAATGCAGTTTTGGCCCTGTTTTCCCATTTACTTTGCCAGAGAGCAGGAAGAAGACCTAACTTAAGATGCTGAATAATTAACAGGGACAAACCAAGCTCAAACGGTGTTAATGAATAGCTGATGACTAAACGTTAACTGCATCAGCTAACCCAAAAAACAAGAGTAAAAGAATTTTACTCTCAACACAGTTTTCTTATTTAGTAGTCCTTTTGATTCCTATTTCTACTGAAATATGGCCTAAAGACATCATGAATACTTATCAAAACCAGAACTATTTCTAAAGGGAAAGCCAGAGAAATAAAATGGGGATGTGCTAGAAAAAGACAAGGATGCGTTTGAGATGAAAAATATCATGACTCAGTAACTACCTACATATTAATTGAGGAAGAAGGATGGAAGTAGTCAGAGATGGCAAGGAGCACCTCAGAAAATGAAAAAGCAGAAGGACAATCCCTGTTGTCGCACATGACATATCTGTATCTAGTTACGGTTATGCCCCCTCAGAAGAATGGTTGATTTCTTCACAGGTGATCCCCAGGAGTTTTAACTGTAGTATAGCTTATAAGATCTGCAGGATCTCTGCCGACCAGCTCTCCAAGAGAGTTGCTTTACCACGCTATTAGTAGTATGTTTGGCTGCAGTGGCTGTTTGCCGGCTGGGCTAGAGAGATCACCATAAGCAAATTAACCCCGTCTGATACACACTGCACTCTGGGGAACGGATGCCAAAGATGTGGCCAGCATAAGACTTCTACCTAACAGATACAGCTTTAAAAGGAAAAAAAACCAAAGCAACTGCAGGCCGTAATGTGATCTTCTTATTCGGTTATTAGAGCTAACTGTTAAGAAAGATGATATTCCATTAGGAAATACAGCAAGTATGGGCAAGATTTGTTTCCTAATCCAATGACAGGAAGGAAGCTGCAACACAGACCTCGTGTGCTTTAACTGAACCAGCCCGTTGGAGACACTGAAATGGGAGCAGCATAGAAAAGCCACGTGTCCTAAAAAGATGGCTACAAGGCACAAATAAATATCTTGTATAACTGGTGAATGTTATCTACAAATGTATTTCAACAGGAAATACAAGTATTAATAGTTCATAAAAGAACTCACTGACCAGCCAGAGGAAAATGTAATTGTGGTGAAGAACTAATGACCACTGTAATTTATTCAGACATATGTATTCTGCAGTTCTTCCAGAGTACGCGTCAATCACATTTTAGATGTGTTAGAATACAAGCAGTTGAGAGTCATCAAGTTTAGCAGGATTATTTTTATTTTCCCAATTACATAAATAAAATTCCTTGCGGTACAGTGAATGTTTCAAGGCTTGAGGGAAACAGTAACATCTGTTGCACACCACAGAGCTGATCACAGGTTAGGCGCTGTCTGCTTGCTGGCCTTTAGGAAACTTCCGATGCGCTGCAAAAACACAGGCCACAGCATATCCCTCCCCTCTCCTGTGGAGGGCCAAATGGTCACTGCTGAAGTTCACAGCCCACAGCATCTGCAGGTACAGTTCCTATACTTCAATAAGGCTAAGGACGGCTGCAACTAAAAATGTCATTCTACACGTGTCTAGCTCAGAACCATCCATCCTTAATCCAACAACCTACTAGAATGACAGAAACACACCGTCCCAGGGCATCAGGTCGAGCCATTACTCACAGGTGACACAGGAGAGTGACGTAGAGCCCAGTGCATACCAACACTCAGAAGAGGTGCGTGTTACCTGCGAGTCAGCGCTGCATCAGTGCTGCAGCTGAGAAAGATGTGCTTCTAGTAGTCTCCTATTCCAGCTGGGAAAAAGAAAAGGTCTCCAATGGTCATGGCAGGTAAAAACCCCATCCTGTTCTCAATGCATTCCAGCAGTCATCTTCTATTTAATTAATTCCTCTTGCGGTTTGAATTGTGTGCAGGCATTTTTACTCTGTAATTTTTTTTTTTTTTCAATTGAGCAAAATCAAAAGGATACCAACTTAAGGTGTTCCGGGTATAACAAGCCATTTCCTTGGATACTGTAAAACAACCATACCTGAGAAAGCAGAGCACAGAGTCTAAGCGTAACCAGATTAGATCTCATTAACCTCTGTGTGTGAACTCTTTGCACATTTAGATCCCAGTTGTTCTGGGAGGAGCTCAGGGTTCTGTTATAATTAAGAACAAAATGAGTGTAAGGTGGGCTAGGGTGATTACCCATGGTTAAAAATGTTCTCCCCTCCTACCACTTTGTGCTATGAAGTCTTTGTCTGAAATTTAGCCCTGCCAATCAGATACAAACTCTTCTGAAAAAAGAAAATCACTTTTGCATCTGTTAAATGGAAGTTTGAAAGAAGCAAGTATGTGGTAAATAAAGAAAAAAAAAATTGGTGTATGAAACAGGCTTGCATACAAGGCTCTAATTTCTGCTCTTTCCTTTGCCCATTTGACACATTAAAATTATACAGCATGGACACCACCAGATAAGAACCACTAATTGCAGCTTAAGTGATGTCAGGATTATCCTAGATGGCAGAAGCAGTACTGGTGTATGTTCAATGCAGTACAAGAAATTCTAGCTACATCTTTTCCCAGAGTGTCCCTTACAGGACATGTGGCAAAAAAAAATGCCACTACTGCCTTTGGACAAAAATAATTAATGCAATTTTTCAGACAAGTTTGACCTACTATTTATGTTGGAAAAACATTCTTACAATAAGAAAACAAAACATTTTTCTGCATTTTCTCTGAGCAGTAAATAGATTTAGTTTAAAATAGCCTAAAGGGAAGATACATAGTAGTAGTTGCTTATTAAAATCCTGGCAATATTTTAATAATGTAGTGCCAAAGTAGTAAGTCTTCTGGAATATGATTTATTAAACTCAGCCAGAGTTACTATTTGAAGAAAACAGGTCATCATGAATGATGAAAATAGTTGTAATCTCAATGTGTGGGAAACAGTTTACATCTTTATAATAAACTAGAAGAAAGTGGAACAGCATTTCAAAAAATAGCAGTCTAAAGCTAAGCTTTTAAACCTATATTTAGATGCTGCTGGACAGATTCTCAGCTGATATAAATTGTCTGTTCCACTGACTTCAGCACACTTAAGACAACCTGTGATTTTTGCAAATCTACTTCCTAACACGAGATTTTGGAAGTGATAAGGATGTTAGGAATAGAAATGTTATTGAAGTCAATGGGACTAATGCTCTTAAGCCACAAGAATGTTTTTTACAACTCCATTTTCAGGTTAATGGAAATAATAATCACTTTTATTCAGCAAATTTCACATCTGAAAAAAAGTAATGGATTGTGACGTTCTCGATGTCTGAATATCTTTCTGAATCCTGCTTGGCTCATCCATGCTGAGATGAAACTACAGAAACAAGCAAGGCCATATCTACAGTCTTTCAGCAATGCAAAAGCTGAGAAACATTTATACTTATCTTGAAAAGCCAAAGCAAAGTGATACAGAAATAGGGAACAAGAACAAAATAACTTAACCTGACAGTGTTTCAACCAATATTTTGATAAATCATTAAAGATGCTTCTAAGTGATATATGCCAGTTTTTATACTAAAATGATTATTTAAGAGGAATATCAGCATTCAATACACTATTTATTCAAGAAGTGATTAATCTGTATTATTCTTCCTTTCTCAATTTGGAATAAAGTCTTAGCTACAGAAGAGCATAAGAGCTGTAACCCTCTACAGGTTTAGATACTTCCAATTTGCAAACTTAACCTCTGCAAAACACCTACTATTATTTTATATGTATTCTGCCAAGGAAAAAATCTAGTCAACTTCACTTTATATTGTTTTAAAAATAAATTACTATGTGCTTTTTATACAGTTTTTATGATGCTGCTTAGGAACCTTGATCCTTTGAATCTCCTTATACACAGTCTCACCAATTTTAAGAAATAACCAACACAAATAAGAGTTACAAGTCATTTCAATATGTATTTATGATCATTACAACAGGAACAGGACAACCTCCACCACTTTTCCTTGCTTCTGTCTGATTTGTTTGCTAGACATTTTGTAGTTGCAGATAACTGGCACGTTTAATTGGGTACAGATCTACATGGCAGCTTGGTAGTGGAATGAATTAAAAGTTTGGCATTCCCAGTGCAGCATTTAATATTCTGGCTTATTTTTCAGGTGTGACAGTGTTATAGTATTACTAGGTGACTGGCAAGGGAATAAAAGAAATAACAACCCATGACTCATACAATTATTGATTTAATCTGTTTGTAAAATAAAACAGGGTGGAAGGAACCTGTATACTCCCCACCACCACTTTATAGAGCTCCTACTTTCTATGGTACTATCTCCAAATTTTGTGGGAAGGAAAGAAATAGAAAGGATGATAGAGTAAAATGTCATTTTTTCACATTAAATCTACAGAAAAAAATAAAAGCATGCTTGAAATTCAAAGGATAGACAAAATTCCATTTTATGAAATTTCATAAGAGTGAATTCTTCTGCGTGAAAAATGGGATTCTCTGTCCCCTGCCCCCCTAAGTTTTTGTTACAATATGTATTTAATTGTGAAGCCAAAACAGATACTTTCATTATATATGCCCAAAAATATTGTTTTCACACCTTCATTCATTATCCAGAAGAAAAAAACTTATTAGATGACATCCTTCTTGTTTCCATTTCTCTTTGAAATATTTTTCGTAGGAAATTTTAGGTGAGACTGACCTGTGCTTTCAAATTATTGGAAGAAAACATATACATTGCGCTGTATCAAGGAAAATTCAAGCATTGATAGTAAAATATTATACAAAATAGGAAGGTTTATTCTTCATAGAATTTTTGAGAACAACTCTTTTGTGCAACTAAAATGCATAGAAGTACTGTTGCAAATAGTGGCAGTTAAAACCCACAGGTTCATTACAACTTGAGACATTTGCAGAAAAAAGCAAGTCAGGAGATTACCAACTTGACATTATATTGCCTACAATAATTAAGTCTAAACAATGATTTTTCAAGTAGACTCTGAATTTTGACACCAAACATAATTAGCAGCAATTCTCAGAAATAAGACTGTGCAGCTAAAAAGTATTGCCTGTATTTTCACAGTTATATTTTATTACAATCAAAGCCAAAAAATATGCACTCAAGAATAAAAAAAACATTGGTTCACATGTTAAAACTGCAAACATCATAAAATGGCTAATTTTAACAAAAGGGGAAAAAAGCCCCACCCTATTATCATCATCAAATCCATGAAGTCCTTTCATTCCTGACTCAAACCAGGAGTAAAATTACAGGTATGTAATATTCTGCCAAGGCAGGAAGAGTGCATTAAAACAACTGCAAACTGAGGGGACAGAGATAATTGGAAAATAAGTAGCTTTCAGAAATGCACTGATTTTAAACAACAAAGAACAACAGAACAATGTATGCAAACATCTTCAAAGGAATATCAAAGTGCTGATCAACACAAAGATCTTACAACATAGTTATATCATTTGTGATTAAAACTTACCATTTCTGGTTGATTTCAGCCAGTTGACTTAACCAGCAAAATTTGCCTTATGCAGAGAGCAGATTCGATGTTGCAATACACCAACAAGTTCGAACTGTCACGACTGCAACATGAGCCATTTAAGTTTAATCTTTCCACAATTCTCTGAAGAAAACCAGAAGTTTGTGACAGTGGGAGGTCAGCCTGGCCAGCCAGGGCAGACTGAACGCATGCCCCAGCGTGTCCTGCCTGTCAGGACACCCACAGCCAGCTCCACTGGCAGGGGGGTGTGGGACAGGGACCAACCCAGGCACTTCCCCAGCTCCTCCCTCCACCAGTCTGCACAGAGGAGACCCAATCCCAAGCCAAAAGCACTGCTTTTGCCTTTCAGCAAAATGTAGAGTTGGAGGAGAAGAGAAGGTACTGATGACTCTCAAACTTTGGAAACTTCTCATTCCTACCTCTCATGGCCAGCTTATCCTTATTTGTTACTTTGCTAACCACACACAACCCTGTCCCTTGTCCAGGCAGAAGAAATAGTTCTCTTCCAAGTGGCCTACCTTGACTCTGTGTGTGTGTAGAGACAAATATGAACATCTCTCAACTTCTTGTTTTCTTAGATTAAGTAACACACTATTTTTAGGGCCCTTCTATACAATACACTTTGCATTCATTATTTTTCCTATCAGATTAGGACCTTCTTTAGGTCTTCCGCATCCTCGTTTTTTTAGACAATGTCACAAACGTTTCTCTATCTCTAGTGAAAATACTTTGACAAAGAACATTTGGCATTGTCATGGCTCTATTAGATCGATGACTCATAGACATTTTACATTCCACTAATACACTCCTGCCTTTTTTTTCCAATATGATTTTTGACTGAAGAACTCCTAATTTAGAACATAAATTACTATTAGTCCCTTGATGACCCGACCTTGCACACTGTACTATTAAATTTCACCCAGTTTCTAATTGCTCTTGTCTTCAGAATTACATAGTTCTTCCAATTTTAGAGGCTGTGCTTCAGAACTTGATCTACAATTTTTACTCTTCACAAAGCAAATTAATTCTGAGCAATAGCTGAAGACCAAGAGAAATCCTGGTTTTCTCTAACATTAGCTCCTAGGGACCCATCGCTTTGGTAACTTCTTCATTGTACATTAATTCCTAATGGCACGGTATTGCAGAAAAACAGCAGCTGTAATACCTACTGTCAAGAAAACCAAAGGAGAGATGAGAAGCCACAGCTTCAGTTGGGAAACAGTGAGTCATTAGGATGAATACAACAAATACAAGTATTTTTTCATCAATTACCAGCACCTACAGTTTCTCAGGCACTAGTGACTCACCATTTAGAAATGCAGTTTCTACGATTTTTCAATTTTACGAGTATCTACTGAAAGAAATCCCACAAAACCCTGAAAAGGTGTTTTCCTCAGCCTAAGCAGCTCTAAGAGCAAAGATCATACTAACCACTTTAATTTACTCAAAGATTTTTGAAAAAAATGTAGGTAGGTTGCCTTGCTGCTTAATGCCAGCAGCAGCATGAGTATAGTTTCCAGATTCTTTCCTGAGATGAGATATTCTTGATTGCTCTCAGGAATCCAACAGGATGTTAATGTCCCAAAACATTCCATTTAGGAGTGGCAGGTCTGCTGACACTTGTTACTACGAAGAACAATGAATATTTATGACAGAGCCTAATCTCAGAAAATATAAAAACCAATGCAAATTGGAGTAGTAACCAGACCAGGCTTAAATGCGACTGTCAGATAAATTAAAAGCTTTTGTTGTTACATTTGAAATGTGCTTAGAACATTGTTTTCCCAACTAAGTTGTAAATTTAGCTAATAGATTTGTTTGAAGAATTGACGATTTACTTCAATTACTGTAATAACTCTGTGCTATCCAGACACAACACAGAACCTCAGCAAGCAGACAAGCAAAAGGATGAACATTAGTGAGGGGAACCATCTCTGAGCTTTGTATGTGTGCCACGGTTCCTAGCATCCTTGGCCAAAAACATTAGGAAAATTGGTAATCTAGATTCAGGGTTGCGTTAAACTGTGGACTAGCTAGTCTAGGCCAGACTGGTTTTTAAGAGCACAAAGTCAGAATGCACTTTTCATAGGGCAGGTCAAGTAAGGCTTTCTGACACCAGCAGTCACATCGCTCACAGGGTGTAAGTCCTCAGCAGTCAATATGATCTCAACCTTGATTCTAATGGCCCCACACACACTTTCATGTCCCCGTGATAATCGGCACATCCCCCATCTCTTCTAGCACGGACTGACACTCAGGCTATCCTACTGCCTACTGCTCCTTTTTTGGGTTGCTTTTGTTAGGTTGGCTCCCAGTCTATGAAATGACTGGCTACAGATATAGATATATCGTGTATGTGTATATAGGATATATATGTGTATGTACATATAAATATACACACACACATATATATTATATATATCTATATCTGTCTGTCTACATAAATACACACACACACATAAAATGCATAGTTATATATAGCCTCTACATAACTCTGCTTCCTAAATATGCTGGTGTAATTATGCTATAAGGTATTTTAGGCTTTACCGATTCCCTCTTTTCTCCTACGAGGCCTCTTCCACCAGCCCGAATGTCCTGGTTCCTTTGAACACCAATGCAATGGCATGGGTCTTTACTAACACAAACCAAGTTATGCTCAAACTCCTGGAAAACAGTCAAGATGGAAATGAAAATATAGTCTGTACTAACGTGAAGTCTGCCTAATAGAACTGCCGTATCACTTACAAGGGGAAAAAAACCCCCACACTATGAAAACAATGCTAGGATTTAACCAGCTGCCCTTTGGTAGAAGGGCAATAACAATATATCCTTTTCAATATTCTGGATTTACATCCAATTTGGACACAAACTTTTGGTTTTCAGTTATTTTGAGAGAATATCAGACTGTATTTGGAAGATCTACTGCCTAACAGCACATTTATTGCAACTCAACATCCAGAAAAAGGGCACCAGGCCTTGAACTGCAGTCAGAACTGAAGCAATCAAACCCGAAGGCTGACTGCAGAACACAGCTGTGCTGCATGATTTAAGGTTGACTCATCATAATATAAAAGTTGCCTACAGTGTGGGCAGCACAAACACGACTTCTGTATTTGTACCCACTGTGAACTTTCATTCAACTAGTTTGTAATAACTTTCAAGACACAACAAATGGTTGGAAAAGGTTTACTTTTTACACCAATATATGTTAACACAAACAGAAGTGCTTAGTGCCTGAACTCTTGCACATTCAGTAAAATCCACTTACCAAACAGTGGGTAAACATAGTGGTACTTTATATAGTTTACATAGCTCCTCAGAGAAAATTATTAAATATCCTGTGTGCCAGAGTGGTTGGATTAATGATACAAATTAGAATGTCACTGTCAGACCATTCTGTGGTTCTTAGAGCAGTGTCCAGTATTTGTAGCCATTCATAAAGGGTAACCTTATAATGAAGTATAGGCCTTGGAGTTCACAGCTCCAACACAAAAGGTGCTTGGTAAATGGCTTCAAAAACATCAACACAGCCACTGCTAGCCTAATATTATTTAACCATTAGGTAAAAAAGTGCCTCATAGTGCAATCGTACAGCAAAACAGCACTTCAGTTTGTTTGCATCAGAGGTGAGGCAGAGCCACATATGATCTGAAGCTACAATAAAGAGAGTGGGAAACAGAGAGAAGATGGTAACAGTGGTATGAAAGCTGTTTATCTGGGCTGAAATGGGAATACCGAGACAGTAACGTGAACACCTAACGCACCAAGCCATGTGCATACATACACGTGTGCTCACACACTCATACACTTCAGAACATTTACCAGAAAACTCATTGCCTCCTGGTTCACCATCATGATTTTAAAATAATAAAATATATTTGGTAAGCGGTTATGCTCTCAATAACAGCCTCCTCCCTGTTCTTAAATTTTATGCCTGTGACAGCTTGAGGAACAGGAACAGTGCAGACAGAAATGCTAGCTCCCGGCAGCAGCCATGTGCTAGGCAGAGGCATTTTGGGGGAGGAGAGGTGCACCCACCACAGCATCCCCACACAGCGCTGGGGGAACAGCAGAAGCACTTCCAAACTAAAGTTACCACTGCCCTGATCAGTGTGGGTGCCTCCAAACTGGTGGTGGACAAAAAAGGATCGTTGCACAGGGAGGCATGCATGCTAACCCTTGTACTGCGAGCTGGTATAGACAAAGCACCTCCAGAAAACGGGTGTGTTATTACACCTCTTCACTAATGATTTGTATGTATACATACATATGCGTGTGTATGCATTGATATATGTATGTATGTAAATATATATGTGCTCTGATACATAACTGAGATGTGCAACAAACTTAAATGTATTTTTTCTTATAAACTTGAGAAAAAACTTTAAGTGAGGTGCTTTCTGTTTCACCAGGCACAACAGACAAAAAGTGCAACTCTAATCAGAGGTTGTTACAGTGCTGAACCCAGATATGCTGACACATTCACTGACATTCATTAACAACACCCCCACAGATAATGCTAAACAGCCCGCATGGAGAATACTGAACAACTCTGGCAAAAAAGCAGACCTCATACTGTTGGGGAAGAAGGAGGAAAGGTGTGGGTGCTCACCTTCCTGAATTTACGCTCAGGACAATTTCTTTGTGGTGCAAGTTTGCCTTGTGCCATCTATACACGTGCACACACCAGCGTGTCACTGGTGCTCTCACAGCAGTTTCCTTCCTGGTGAAGCCACGGTAGGAGTTGCACTGTGCTCCTCAGCAATCAGCCTCCTACACGTGCTTGGCACACGTCAAGGCCACTGACCAGCACGGACTTCACTGTCATTAAAGATGCAGTGTGGACATACAGTCCCGGGAGTGCAATAGGCTATGGCAGACAGTCTGTCCCTCTCTGCATCAGAGAGTAATGGACCCAACAACAGGGGGAAAGGTTGGGACCCACATGAGGAGACCTTCAGGAGTAATGCCTGGCCTCTGAGTTCAGCAGCTTCAGCCTTTCTCAGGATGGCTCTGGACAGGTGAGAGGAAAATAATCACAGTGAGAAGTCCTCCACATCAGCAAAGCAAGCTAAATCGCTGCTGGGAGAAGATCAAGACACTTAAAGCAACACAAAATTGCCTGTCAAAAGGGCTTGAGAAAATCCAAAGCCAACATGGCAAAGAAGAAAATATAGGAGACTTAGAAGACATCCTTTAAGAAGATGAAAGCACGTCCCAATAAGGAAAACAGAACAGAATGGTTCCTATAGAAGGGTAGAAAATATCTTCAGAAATATTTGAAAAAAAGGCATAAAAAGTCATAATAAATCTTTTCTCAGGCCCACCCAGAGCAGAGTCTATAGAAAAGATATAAAAGGTATGAAGATATACAAGATATACAAGATACACGCTCAGAAATATATGTTCATAAAGATATAAAAGATATATGCTCAGAAAAAAAGGTCAGAGCAGAAAAACTAAATTAATTTTCTACATTTGTATTCAGAGTTTGGGCAGGCTCCCATGCTTACCCACAGTTAAGACAACATGCATGTCTGACACACAAAGCCTCTCGCACAGTGCTTCAGCGCTAGGTGACTGGGAAGCGTGCAACTAATGTCACAACAATTTTTATATCATTCCAGGATAAGCCTAGGAAACTACAGACCAGTGACTTTGACAACTGTACCAGGCAAATTAACAGAAACTCTTTTAAACAATAGAATATGGGGATGCAAATATGACACACTAGGGAAATTCAACATAGTTGTTGTGATGAGTAGCGGTGTCTCAAAATACTTCTGGAGTCTTTTGAAAGAATCAAGAGTACAAAAGAGCTGGACAACAAAATCTACCCTTGTTTCCAAGAGATACGTGCAAAGGTCCTTCACTGAAAGTTCTTAATCTAAGCGGCTATGTGACCAGAGAGGGTCTTCACATGGATAAATAAATGACCAAAGATTGGAAAAAATACCAATTTTAAAGGAGTGGGTTGAGGAGGAGTTGCCATTAGTCCGGTTCTGGGCTGGGGCACGTGCTGGTTAGTTTATAAACAACACAGAAAAGGATGTTAAAGAAGAGAGGTTTACCATCACCAAGTGACTTAGATCCTGCCAGATAAGTGTTGATCACTGCCACAAACAGGACTGAGGGCAAGACTGGCCCTTGGTGGGACCTGTGGGACTTGTTAGTCTCCTGTCGTGGTTCTCTAAGTGGTTCCTCCCTTGGCAGCCTCCTCTTTTCCTGTATCTTCCCATCCAGGTTGAACTACAGCCTTATTCAGCAGGCTAGAAAACGGGGAATTCTGGGAACATCTCTCCACTCTGACAAATCACTCAAACACAGAATAATTAAACACTGAAGCCCCAACTGCCTCATTCAAAACTCACTGAAGCTAATGGGAATCTGTCCATGGATTTTAATTGCTTCAGTTTGGGTGCAAAATGACTGAAAACACCACTGGCAATTGCAAAGCCTCGCCTGTAGCTTCAAATGCATATTCAGTAGGCTAGTGTTACAGAACAGAACGCTACGGAGCCATCAGGAGCTGCGGTCTATAAAACACCATCCTGAGCTGTTACACAGTAATATTACATGATGTTACAACTAGTAAAGATCAAGTACACTTTTATCAAACAGAATAATAAAAATTATCTTAGTTGGTTCTTCACGCCAACAGACAACCCTGCGACCTAGGTGGCAAAACTGTTCAAATATAAGAAACTTGGTCAGAACCTCACAAATGCCTGGAAACATTTAACAGAAATTCAAGAGAAAAAACAAGATTTTCTATTTTTGTTGCACAAACTAATGTTTTAATAAAATATTAGAAATTATTTGCAATATTGGCCAGAGATTTCCAAAGATGTCTAAATGATCAAAAGATCCTGGAAACCAGTATCAGTAATAATCTTAAATCAAACCTTGTAAGAGAGCAAACAAATTACTGATTTTATAAAACAGTATTGTGAAGATCTATAGATTAACCATACAAATATTTTCAGTATGTTAAAAATATTTGTAAGCCTAGTAGTATTTTCTGAAAAGAAAGTAGTGCTGACAGAAAATAGGAACATCCTGCAACATTTTCACTTGAAAAGCAACGTCTGTCTCCAGCCCAGTATGACACAGCAAGACAGTGCTATTTTACATGTTTGGTATGCTTGTCAGAAGAAGTCAGGAGAATCTTCAAAGCACTTTATGAACGATGCTTCACTAATTTTCTATCAGGAAAGTGTCTGGGAATACAGTGATATGTTTGGACATGTTTTAGATGCCGTAAAATCATGTCAACAAATTCAGCAAAGGGAAGCTCTCATTTTTTAATGCAAGTTGTATTAAAGAGGGACGCTTTGGAGATCTATGCTCTGGTTAGAGAGCTACTTTTCAGCCAACTATAGTTAGTAGTTACTTAATCAGATATTTTTCTAAATAATTTTAGAACATTTTGCATTCAGTTATTATGGATACATTTTACAACAATCTTGACTGTTGAGCTAATATGCAATATAGCAAAACTAGAGCTATGGTAAACAAAAAGCACATTTAATTCCTGTTTATGCCAGAATGCTAGATGTTTCCTTTAAAAATTATTTATACATGTATTTTACAGCACAGATGAAGAAATATGATCTGCTTTTTGATAACAACTTTTAAGTTGCACTTAACATGGTAGAAGTACTGAGCAGAAGTTACTTAAAACAGTCTTACAGTACATTTCACACCTATTTAAAAGCCAAATTACAATATTAAAATTATTTATTTTCCTTCCTTTTCATGTCTTCTCTTACATTAGAACTACTGGACAAACTACCAACATAACCAGGTTACCTTATTCATGACATATCTAATAAATTGTAGGATAAGAAAGCAAGCCTTTAAATACGTATCTGAAAGACCTGTATCACCTCTTTTGCAACTAGATTGTAACATATATTCTGATTTATATTACTGCATTTGTTTTCCTAACTGCAGATGGTTCTATTGTAGACACAGCTTTCTTGTCACAATTTTCCTTCTCCTATTGGCTGAGAAAATAAAACAGTCTGGTTTTTAACCTTTGTCTGTTTCCCTGTAAAGCCTAACCGACATACCAGTACTGCTTTAGCTCTGCTTGCCACACTACTGTGTCTGCAGTTGCCCATGGCCTCACCACTCTCCTCCTCCAACCTCCCACACTCAGCCCTGATCTTTCCAGGCCCATTCCAGCATGCAAGGAGATGCTGCTTTAGATGAATAGGTACTGTCTTTTATAAAAAGAGGTCAAATTCATCCTAACTAGGAAGCAGGACACATATCCTCTAAATTAACACTCTGTAATATGCATTAACTCCTGTCCATCCATTACACTGTGCACCTTCTTTCACTTGCAGTGAAAACTGCCATAGAGGACAAAAGAAGGCCAGAAATGCATAGTTCTCCTATTTTTGTCCCATCTGATGCAAAAATGACCTCGTCAACTTTCTTGCTCTTCCTCTTACTTCATTTCACAACACAGCTGTCCCTTTTATCTAGCAGTTTTAAGGATAGCATCTGCATAAGAATCACAGAATCATAGAATGTTTTGGCTTGGAAGGGACCTTTAGAGGTCATCTAGCCCAACCCCCTGCAGTGAGCAGGGACATCTTTAACCAGATCAGGTTGCTCAGAGCCCCGTCCAACCCGGCCTTGAATGTTTCCAGGGATGGGGTCTCCACTACCTCTCTGGGCAACCCATTCCAGTGTTTCACCACCCTCATTGTAAAGAATTTCTTCCTTATACCTAGTCTAAAACTACCCTGTTTTAGTTTAAAACCATTACCCCTTGTCCTGTCACAGTTGGCCCTACTAAAAAGATTGTCCCCATCTTTCCTATAGGCTCCCTTTAAGTGCTGAAAGGCCGCAATCAGGTCTCCCCGCAGCCTTCTCTTCTCCAGGCTGAACAACCCCAGCTCTCTCAGCCTGTCCTCATAAGAGAGGTGCTCCAGTCCTTGGAGCAAAACCTTTTATTTCCAGTTTGTTTCAGTAATATATAGCAAAGCCTTCTGCCATAGCAAAGAGCAGAGGACAAACATATCTACAAATAACGTTTCCCTTGGTTACAAGAATCAGAAAACTTCCTTTCGGAATCATACAGTGGGAAAAGTCATGCTCAGCCACTTTAACAAACTTAGTGCTACTGAAGCCAGAGGCTACTACGCTTAGGTATGAATCTTCCAGACACTTGCCAAACTTGACAAAATTTGCCTGTTAAACACCATGTATCACAGAAGAAAAAAAAATACTATTTTTATTAGTAACAATGACACACAATCTCAGCCTTGCTCCCACTAAATTCAGTAACAAGTCTCTTATCATCTTCAGTGGGATTAGAATTAGACCCGAAACATAAAAATATTCTGTTTGATTAAAATTACTCTGTTGTAGAATTCTGATTCTTCAACCCTAGCACACACGCATCCATTTATTCTGACAAGCACCTTCTGCATGCAAAGATTATGCAATTCCCTTCTAAAAGAGACTGATGCTTAAGAGGTAGTTAGATAACATGTATATAACTACAGCATGTATATAGCCTTTCAGACGATAAAGACCTCAAAGGCTGCAAATCTGCTGTCCTGAACAGGTCTCATTTCTAAATGCAGAGAAACATTTTGGTAGCAGACTGGAGCTTTTTTTGGTTTTGTTTTTCAAAATAGCAAATGTAACTCAGAACAGAGGAAATAGAAAGTTTATACAAAAAAGTGTTTTCAACTGATGCAACAAATATTGTCTTTAACATAAAAAATAGCTTTCCTTTAAAAAAGGAAAGTACTGTGGATAAAAGCCCACAGGAAGTAGTGAAAATGTCACCATATCCCATTATAGGCAAAATGCCTGTGGAGATTTTGATAAATGCTTGCTTACTAAAAAGGGTGCCCTTTTTAAATGAGCTAAATAATATGCAATTCAGTATTAGCAATGTTTCAACAACACACTCTATTGCCACCACTATAAGTCTCACTTATAATGGGGACATACAACCCCCATTAATAACAATCCCCAAATCCATGGATATTTTTTCATTGGTTAGGATCCCTGTTACAGAAAACAATTATGTAATACTGGTCTGAATACAAAAACATATTCCTCACTTTATGCAGTGCTACTTCCTATATTTAGCATGGGCAGCATACAGATTTTTTATTTCTTTACTGTTTCCATTTCAAAATATCATTTAAATGTTGGTCAAATTATAGCAACAAATTATAGCAACTTTCTTTTTTGGTAATAATACCAAGAAACACTGCTAAATTGACACTTCTTCAAAATTCTGATGATACAGGTTTCTACATAGTATTATGAACCACCAAATACATTTAACTTCTGTACAGATCATACGGAGAGATTGTTCTATTGCGGTTACATTGAGTATGTTTTCAGTATATCAGATGACTTCTTCACGAGGAAAATACTATCACATAATCACTGACTAGGGTTATCTCATATGTTGTTTTCCAATCTTGTTTATATCTTGTATTTTAAAATGTCACATTATAGATTTTGGGTATTGAGTTACAGTCAGCTAATGTACCAGTCTCCATCTTCCATTACGTGTTCGCTTTTTGCTAAAAACCTTCAGAAGAATTCCTTTAAACCATGGAAAAAAGAACTTTCAACAGAAATCACACTACTGCATTGCTAACAATGAAAGTATTTATTTTGCACTTTTGGAAATTTCAGGTGAAAGAGTCTTACGTAAATATTCAATCACTTACTTTGGTAGAGTTTTCAAGTGATTTTCTCTTAACTCCAAAATTCGCAATTTGACAAGTCTAGAAATATGATAGAAAATAATTAGTTCATTCAATGAATTAGTCCAGGAATTCAGAAGGATTATTTGAAACCACTTATTTAAACAAAAAAAAGATTATGCTTAATGCACAATAGTAAGATGTCCAGTTATTGTGGGCTGAATATGGTAAAAAATATATTTAGAACCTAATAGCTTCATGTAAGGAGAGATCGCTTCAGATAAGGATGTATCTGTCTTTACCTGAACTCTTCTGAAAAACTTTGACATATGTCAGTTTTTCCCAGTAATTCTACACTATTTTTATTCATTATTCAAACAAGGCAAACGTAATAAAAGTTAATTTCTCTCAAACATTTACAGACTTATTAAAGGATAAAAAGCAACTGCCATTTAGTTCACAACTTTCTTCTGCATTTTTTGAGCACTGAATTCTACAACTCCAAACAGGCAGACTAGACCAGATCTCCAGTGACATGTGCTTAAGGCATAAATTAGAACCTATACACACAACAGTACTTCATAATTCCATATCATTGTGCAAACTCCAATGGGCAATATTATTTAAGCCACAGCAATAAATTTAATGAAGTAGAGTAAGGGAAGGAAGGAGGACACATAAGAGATTAAGAAACAAATGTACTAGAGTTCCAGAATTTGGGACAGTGTTGTCTAATTACCCATATTGCCTAGGAAAATAATTTCATAAACATGAAAGGATTTTGATTCATGTCACCCTTTTGCTGGTTCTTTAATCCCAAATTATAATCAATGTGGGGAGGAAAAGGAAGAGGATACAAAACCAAAAGGATGAACAAGGTCCTTTCCTCTTCATCTCAAATTTTACAACTCCACTCACAGAAAATCTGGAATACCAAATCAACTATTTTTTAGATGTACATTTCAATGCATGAGTTGACCACGCTCAAGGCCTACGTGAAACTGAGCAGTTCTGCATAACTGATTTGTAACTGTATCATTTCTAAACAAAGATGTCAGCCCGGAGTCACACTATTAAAGCTTTTAGGCCGGTATCATAGTTTCAGAATGTGAAGAAAGATACTGAAGTACTTTATAGTGAGTTTCAACTATTTCATTAATACTGCTTTTCATAATACTCTGTCTCTACAGTGCAGGTCCTTTAGTGCCGTAAGTGTAAACATGTGAGAAAAGTTTTAAAAAAATACAACAAAGCTGTAAATAGTTCTCTGTCCTGCACAACAGTTTTCTGTTTCATGGAACCTCAGGCTTCCCAATATTATGCTCTTCTAGAAAACTATGATTTTAAAACCAACAACTTTAAATGAGAAATGTGCAGAGATGTTTACATTATGCTCAGGTGGACTCTGTTCCTAACTTCATTCACATGGCTAAATGAGACTGTAATAGATTAGCTGAATATTACTGCACCAGGAGATATAAAGAAAGCACTAAAATTCGGAGAAGAGCAATAAGGGAGATACAGTTAAAGAGCTACGTATGGCTAGTAAAAAAATATATAATGTGGGAAGCTTCAGAATCATGACAAGGATTTGTAAATGCAAGACACCATATAGATAATACAGGAGCAGAATAATAATAATAAAGGACTAACAAGTACAACCTGAACTAGCGTAATTTCATTTAGATAAAATATGCATTTGTAAAACAAAAAAAAAGTTAGTGCTTTCTGCTAAAAGATTTAGAATACTAGACATGTCCTTAAGTGACACAGATTATTAGACAAAGTACCAGCAAGGCTTTAGAAGAGCATAATGAATATAAACACCACGCATCTGATAAATTGCTGGGTATTTAATATATTTATTTTTCCTTGAAATTTGAACATAATGTCTGATTCCAGACTGCAGAAGCAGGCTGTCTTAGGATTTACTCTGGTATTTCAAACACTCATCAAATGCAAACAATGACAATTTTTCTTCCTCTTTCTTCAACGAGGCACTTTCTAAAAGGTATTCTAGCATAAAGCCCAGACTCAGCTCTGCATCAGTGACAGGCCCATCAAGTGAATGCTGATAAAGCAGTACTTTCTATTTCTCAATGCCTGAGCATACCGATGTCATTTCCAACACAAATTATATCACCTCAGTATTAATTCTGGAGCGCTGAGTTGATGTTCACAGTAAACAATAAAACACACACGGGTAGATGGATGGACCAGGAAAAAAATACTACTAGGTGAATTCTGTAACACCACCATATATTTTCTCTGTTAATCCTTTGTCTTCTGAGCTGTCTACCCAACTAGACAATCCAAGGGCAGAAAGGCTGACCATGCCCTCACCGGTGTAACATAGGTGTAATAAACTTGACATTTCTGCCAGACCTGTGCAGCGTAAGGATACACCGGCTTCTACTGCCCTCTTAAATGACAACAGCAAATTGTGCTAACTTTGATTCCCCCCCGCCTCTACTTTGTCCTTATTTAACACTTTTTGGCTCAGTTTCTGCTGCATTTATTTTTACTCTCATTCTACATCTACATTTCTGCTCTGCTGTCTTTTGAATCTTCTCTCCTGCTCTTGCTTTGACATTTTTCCTCTGGTTACTCCGCCACGCTCAGTCGTTTCTTTCTTCCTTTCTGACTCACAGCACTTTTTCTTTCTGTGCATTTTTTTAATAAGCATAGACCATATTGTTATTTTCTGCCCTTACCACAAGTTAATAACACATTTGATCAAGGACAAGCCTCTTCTTCAATTTCTGTTTCTTCTTACCTTTTCCCTAAACCACCGAACTGCATCACTTCATCATAAAATTCTTGCTGACATAACATTCTCTCTAACAACAATCATTCATCAAAATAGGGCTGAAAAACCAACATCTCTTTGGTGTTTTTTTTTTGTTTGTTTTGCTTTGTTTTTTAAAAGAATACAGCTTTAAAATGGTCCCTTAAAGCCTAAGCTGGGTTCATATGAAAGAGCAGTGTGCTTTGATGACTAATTCTTACCTTCCAAAGTTAGCTGGAAGAAATTCCAAAAAGGCATCATTTAGATAGAGCTGGGTCAAATTTAGAAGTTGTGTGAAGCCATCTGGCAGCCTAAAAAAAACAGTTAAAAGCTTAATGCTCACACCGAAGTTGCTATGGAAATAATAACAATGTATATTTAGAAAGAGAAAGATGACTTTCTCTCTCACCTTCTTCTACCCAAATTCCCAAGAACTTACTTGTTACAAACAACATTTTTGCCCATTCTCATCTTTTCCACATTGCTATAACCACATGAAATTCAAATACCTGGCACATTCAAGTTACATCAGCCTCTTCTCCCCTTCCTAGCTGAGGGTTTTAAGCCAAAGGTGTTTTCTTTCTTTCTTTCTCTTTCTCTCTCTTCTTTTTTAAAACCGAAATAGTAAAAATTCATTCTTTCATCTCCTTCACTCCATTTTATAAACCATAGGGTTATAACACAGACTTTTTTGTGACTATTATTGCAAGGTTTTGGAAGGAATAAGGGTTGCTGAAGTCCCAAGACATTACAGTATGTGACGATGCAGCATGGCTTGCTTCCCAAATACATAAAGCACCAGCCCCCTGTGTTTAAAAGGCTGCATCATATGGACTGCTTTGCCAATGCTTCCTTTACTATGTGGAAAGACATCACATTTTTTACGTCGTACACAGATCTTTTCATAGATACATCAACACTGGATTTCAAACAATTAAAAAGAAATTTAGATTAATCTGCAGATTAACTTTATACAATGCCTTTAAATTTAAGTTCACTTTGCGTAAATTTTCTGCACTTGCAGTAAACAAACACAAGCTACTGATACTCACTTAGAGACCGGATTGACACTGGCTTCAATAATTGTTAAACACTTACAACATTTAATATTTTCTGGAAAATCTTGAATTCCTAAAAAATATTGAAAGAATTGTTATACACATGTAAAAAACACTTCAACTTGTTCTGTTCATAAATGAGTTCATTTGCCATTTTCAGATCAGATTTAAGCTATAACAGGAAGAATGCATACATTTTAGGATTATAGTCTTAAAGGATGATACTTAAGCACTAAATACATACACCAAAACAGATAATGTGTCTTGTACTAAAACTATTATGCTAATGCTTGATTCATATAATCTTCTAGAGTTAACTAGTGACATCATTTGTACTGATATTTGTGTCTTTCATTTCTTTCCGAACTGCTTATCTTTTTCTTCTTTGCCTCCTCCTCTTCTCAGAAGAACATACATATAATCCTGAGAGTCTCTAGTCCTAAACTGATAATAAATTTTTCAAAATTTTCAAGACAGCCTAAGCCTCGTCTTCAAAAAAAAGACACTTAAGTTCAGACATGCAAAGGTTTTTAGGCACATGAATATGTAAATGCGTAATTTAGAAACGCACATCAGCAAACTAGTCACTGGCTATATAAATCCTGGTAGTTGTTTACCTGCAGCCTTATATGCTTCAACACATTACGCAAGAGCCCAGTAAGTCCTAAGACACTTTGGAAAGTGGAATGGTTCATAAGTGCACTGAAAAATGGTCTCCCACTCCTATTTCTAATATTTATCAGTCACAAGACATCACAGTATACTACGCTAAAGCAATCCCTCTCTATTTTTTTTAACAGTAAAGTAAATTAGGTAGGTATCTACCCAGACTTCCCAAAAGTGCCAGACAGGAAAATAATACATAATCAAGAAAAAAAGCAAGTTTTCTAGAACACAAGGTTATTAATCATTAGGAATTAAAACTTCATTATTATTCATATTCATTACAATTTTTAAAATACTTATACTTTTAATCTCTTACCATTTTTACTGATATCAAGTTCTTTGAGATTAACTAAGCTAGCAATAGTGGTTGGCAGACTTGAAAGGTCATTGTCTGGTATACTCAGTTTGCGTAAAGCTTGACAGTTGAACAGTTGCTGTAACATAAAAAGACACTTTACAGTGTTTCAGGAAAAAGATCAGTTTGGGATCATTATTTATACACCAAAGCAACAAATCCCACAAAATTGCATTTGCTACATATGCATTCAATAATCAAAAAATACTTTGAAAAGCCATTATTTCAGAAGACATCCTTATAGGCTGCTCATTATCATAAACACAGCTTATACACAGTTGACAAGAATGATCAGAATGATTGGTAGCAGGAATTTTCAAAAAGAGCTTTCTGTCAAAAACTGCATATTCATTGTAATCAACATTTTGTAGGTACATGGTATTTCATACGTGTCCTATCAACTGAAATTTTTGTGGCTTGTGGTAAATTAAAATATTTGATTTTATAATTTAATTTCATGATAGATTTTAAAATATTTTGATTGCGTGAATTTTGATAGTAGGAATTTGCTATCTTCAAGAAACAAAATGCTTTGACATTATTTAAATGGTATGTTCCTTAAATCTCCCCCAAAATTCAGGACTTTATTCTTGATTGAAATTCAAATTTTATAAAATGTCAGAATTTCCACTGCAAAAACATTCCTTCTTTCAACCTGAAGTAATCAATAAATCATGTTGAAGGCACCTATTTAACATGGTTGCTTTCCTCAAGAAATACCGCTATCTCATGCAACACCTTACACATGTAAAAATTACCAGAACAACCATACTAAGAGAAAGCAGTCACGAAAAGCAATTTCACATTTAGGTACATTGTATTGCAAGGTTAGAGGTGCCTTATACAAAGAACAAGCGGGTGCGTTTTTTAGATAGAGTAGCTTACAGCTCCTTCCAGCCCAGCGTGCTAGCAGGTAGACGTGGAGAATGCAATGTAATTGCTTGGCTTATTTATCGCCATGCTCCACATCCCCCAGCGACAGAACTGTGGAAAATTGACTGTTACGAGTAATAGGGAAGGGTCACGCATGGCCACCCACCTTGGTGGTACGAACTCCCGTTTGCACACCCAGCACAGTGTCATTGCCGCTGGCCTCCAACCCCTGGTACCAACCCCACCCGTGCTACCCATCACACCAGACTGCGAGGAAGACCTGCTTCACATTTCCCACTTTGTGGCTGCAGGCTCTAAAAACATCACTCTTCTCAAGAGTTAAAAGTTACCAAACCCCGTACGACTTTCTGTGAATACGAATTCACCAAATGGCACCAGAAAATTTAGTGGGTTCCAGAGAAGGACAGCTTCTTTTTCCAGGCACCTCAAAAGCATTCTTCAAATATTAGTACTATGTTTCCAACAGATTTAGTCTTTCTTTCAGACTTCTGCATCAGAATAAAGTCTATATACTCATCTACAGGCTATTTGAGAACGCATAATAATTTGATTGCCTGGATGAAAAACTCAGCCAAGTATCTGGAGAGGAGAAAATTAACACACAAATGGTGTGCAAATGCCAACCTGGTACTTCACCTGAAGTAAATTTTAGATCATTTTGAAACTGTAATTCACAATCCTTTAGAAAAATCCTGCTTTTTCCTCAAGATAATCTACTCTCAGACAACTGAGAGGGAATCACATGAATAAAAAAATGCTCAGAATGAGAAGCACCACACCACAATCACTATCAGCTGGCACCAAATATGAAAGGGCCTTTTTACTGAAAGACACTTTTCAAAATGCTTTTGTATGGACCTTTTTTTTTCAGCTTTCCTCTTACATGAAACATACTTGTTAATTCTCAGGATGGTACAACAGCCTCCTCCCCGCTGCTCACCAGCTAAAGCCAACAGCAGGCAGAGGAGCGCAATGCACGGCTACAGCCCAGCAGCCCCGCAGGAGTAACAAAGAGAACCATTCCCATGCTGGGGCCTGTGGTTCCCAATCTAATTTATAGGAACAGCCAGAACGTTTACTGTACACCCTGAAAGCCAAACTGGGTTACACATTTCTGCTTGCAGACAATGTTAATAAAGGGAAATATCTCTCAGAGAATGAGGAATTCCTTTGCAATGCATCTGAGAGCACCTACTTTTTCCTAAAGGAAGCACATAATTTTGGAAATTAATGAAATTAATAGGCTCTAGGGTTTGCTCTTAAAAAATTTCTAGCCACATTACTCTGTGAGAACGGCTGTAGATATTAGAAATGTTCAGCATAGGGAACCTGCAGAATTTTGGTACACATTCAAATTATACCATGCTATTATACCTGGAAGTTTTGACAATATCTGAACAGATACAAGGCTGTTGAACTGGTGAATGAAGAAGTGTAATAAAAAATATTCCCTCTGGAGTAATTTTATGATGTCCTGTTGTATTGGAAATAATACAAGAGTGTGAATACAGGTAAGTACTTTCAAAATTGCCCACTTTTTTTTTAACCACTAGATTTTCAAAGGTGTCTTTCTCAATTTCTAGTGCTTTATGGCCTTGCCATCATGATCTTGATGTTACCATCATACTGTATGTCCATATACCACTTTTATTCCTTTCAGACTGGAAACCAAGTCATGCTAATAGTGCTGTGAGTTGAGTTATAACAATGGGCTGTTATTCTGCCTATCTTAAGTTCTTGACTACACAGCAACAGAGGTTTTTGGTTTCCAGGGCCATTAGAGAATATGAACTTTCTGCTCTTTACTTTCCATAGGTGTAACTGTGAAATAGATTGGCTAAGATACTGGGAGAATTTGATGTCAGGATTACAAAGAGTAACACTTTCTGATCTTTGCAGAACAGAAACACGATTTCTTATTGGCAGATTTAGAAAAAGTATTCAATGCCTTTAATGGAAACTGTGACCTACATAGCAAATGCAATGCAAAGGAAAAACATAGTTAATTTACAATACCTACCCATCTATGTGACTATATATTAGTGATTACCGCAACACCGTTTATATATTGGTTGCATTGTTTGTTCTCAGTGAGACAATTAAGCTTTAGGATGTAGCCTCTAACTTCAGTAAGCATGTTGAACAATTACTGGTATCTATTTTACCAACACGTGAGATGGCAAAGCACAGTGGTGGCTATTTCTAGAATTCATTGTTAGAGACAGATATATTTTTTTTAAGTCATTAGTGAATAAACTAATTTTGTCCATTACAGATTAGTCCAGATTTTACTTTATACTTATAAGGGAAAGCTGCTGGGGAGAATTTTCATCTCATTCATGTTTTTCTGGATACTGATTGCCAGTGATGCCACCTTCATTAAAATCAATATTCTTTTTTATTAGACATTGATTCATTTGACTCAAATAGGGACATACTTGCAGCAGCAGCTCATGATAATGAAGTCAAAGGCAAATAAAACAAAAGACTTGGCTAGATTAGGGGAAAATGGAGAATAAGAATTATACAACAAGCCTATAAATCCTTAAAAGAGAAGAAAAAAATTAGAACTGCAAAATTCATTTCTAATGAATACAGCAAAAAAAAAAAGCATAACTATGATGCATAAAATGTAAGGTACAAGTTTAAAAAAAAAAGCAGAATGAGTTTAATACATCAGTTTAATGCAAAATAATTTATTGGTTTCTAGCATATCATGTATCTAAGGCAGATAAGGACTTTGAGTCTTTACCTATGCTTTTTTCATTAAATTTCTAAACATCATAAAGCATTCTGATGAGAGAAAATTTCAAAAGAATTTTGTAACTTCAGAGGCAGGTAACATTTGGTAAGTAACAGAAAATTGAAAAAACAAATTTTCTCTGGAAGAAGTTATTTGAATTCACATCTACAGAGAGGAAAGTTCTGCCTGTGCTAAATCATAATGTGTAATACAAAAGTTAATGTTAAGTAATATCGTGCCATTTTAAGAAAAAATTTGGAATTTTCTCTCCTAGAACATTAATTCAATAATGAAAAAAAGTTCAGACACATGCAGCAAAAAATAGTTGAAGCAGAAAATTTGATAAAGAAATTATTTGGACTGTTTAACTTATGGTAATGATTTATAAAGGCTTAAGATGAAAAATTATGAATGGTATAAAGAAAGCAAATTAACATTCCCATTAATCTTTTTCCTATACAAGGCCAAGACTATGTTAAACGATACATTTAACCAAACTTAAGACCAATTAAAAGGATTTCTTCAGTATAGTATTTGCTTCAGAATATTGCTTATAACAGAAAAATGAGGAAAAAAAGAGGTGCAAAAATAGAGTCGTGTACCTTTAAATCCCTCCAAGGCCTGTATTTATCTGCTGGTTTGTTTCACAGTTAATAAATACAAAATAGATGATATCATAACACAATGCAAAGGTTTCATTAGCCTGCACATTTCAGTTGTGACTGACACTAACAACTATCACCTCCATCCCAATTGCATAACTTTGGCCCTCAGTTTTTCCATACAGAATTATGTCATATTGCTCTTGTTCTATGCCCTGTTGTATTTGTCTTCCATTATACACTGCAATTTAGTTTGAATACCATGGTGATGCATACTTTCAAGAGACCCAAAACAAATATTCCAAAAATCCCCAGCTAAATTAGGCACTTTATATATCCTTCAGTATGATTCTTCAGTAGTGTAATTAAAATATACAATGTTAACCATATATTATTATTAAAAGATAAATAGTCCTGAAGGCATTCATTAGCAATAAAATGGCCTCCATCACAATCCATTTCACATTTATGGGGGCAGAAGAAATATCTGGTTCTCTGCTGTCCTTTCTAGTAGCAGGAGAGATAAGGGAGTTCTCCATATCATTCTTCTGTGACACTTAAAGGATTGTAGCTACCCTGTCTTACCATCCGTAAAGAATTTCTTGATGGAGTGAGCAATCTTAAGCAATGAACCATCATATCTGAATAAAGGAACTCCATGTAATGGAAAAAGTACGTTTTCTACATTTGTAAATAGAATTTATATAATAAAGTCTCTATGCAGTGTAAGAAAGAAATATGTTGAGAGATGATGAGGAATGGATTATAGTGGAACAATGTTTAATTAAAGACTTGTACGCATCTTTCATTATTGATGAGAAAAATTCAATTAAGAAATGGATTACATTACTTCATGCTTCATTATGTGTAGCTAGCACCTACTATTAATTGGTTTTCCCACTACCTTGCCCTCTTTTGTTTACAGAACGCTTCATTTACAGTAAGTTTTAATTCCTTACAGTAAACATTAATCAACAGAAGAACAGATTTAAAGAAACTATAAAAGAAGTTTTACATAGGAAGGATAACTAAAGTAATCTTATTGCAGGACCTCATTTGCAGTTATAAAAATATTAGTCAGATAGTACTGGCATTTCTCCCACAAGGATAAATGGCTTATCCTGACAAAGAGCCCACTTTTAAAAGCAGTGCTACAGAAGATCCAAATGTGAGATCATCTACCCCATATATTAGCATACTCCTGGTCAAGGTATCAAACGCCATATTAATTACTTGTTGTGCAAGAAGTACTTCTTTTGAACAACTGTTAATTTCACAACTTAAGACTTCATTGGCTGCCCCCTGTTCTTGTGCTATGAAGCAAGGAGAAGTAGGTGGCCCTACTCCTTCCCACGCAGTACCATCTGCAAGAATGGTGTCTCATCTGTTTGGGCTCTTCAGAGAAGACCGGAAAAAAAATTTGTAAAAATGTAATTGAATCTCTAGAGTTAATAGCCATGACTCTTCCCACAGCAAGCAGGTCTCCCAGTCAAGAGCAAGCTCTATTTCAGAGTTGAAGCACATGCCGAATACACATTTAAGAACACAGTTTTGACATCTGTATTACAGGCAGAACACTGGTTACCTTAGGTAGCTCTTCAATTTGATTGGCATCTAGGTAAAGCTCCTCTAATGTCCGTTCAAAGTTAAAAACCTCCTTTGGCACCTGCTGTAGGCCACAGTGAGAGTAATCTAACACTGAGACGATTTCTTCTTCACCACGAAAACACCGGCAGGGCACCAAGCGGCCGATAATTTTCCTTTTGGTTGTCATCTCCAAACAGCATACTGAAGGAAAAGGGGAAAAAACAGTTTTCTGAAACTATCAACATTTTGGAGACTATTTCTTTAGAATTATTATCAAGATTGTCGTCCCTTAAATACAGTTTTTCCTAGGGGGTATCTGTAGTCTGTATCCTGTATTTCTTATTCTACCTTTCTATAAAACATGAAAAAGTGAGATTTACCACCGTAATCACAAAAAGCAATCTCAATACATCATCTGTTCCCCTACACTGGGACAGAAGAAAACATTCCAAGACCATCCACAGCTACTGCTTTAATGATGAGAATTAGCTGTGTAAATCCTACACATATGAACACGTTCTTAGACAAAGTATAGAAGGACAAGATTTGTACTCCATGGTTTAGTCCCTTGCTCAGTTTGGACTGCGAGTCACTGAAGTGAATCAGCCGGAGTCATTTGGTCATCAAGTCAGTCAAGAGTCATTTGCCCTGACAAATGCCCCGTTGTATTATACCCAATTTCTCCGAAATCAACAGAGTTCCTTAGCTTTGCACAGTTACTCCTGGAGTATATTCACTGTCTTTTCAACCCGATGAATAAAGAAAAGGATATGTAAACTTAATTGGTTATAAAACTAGAACAAAAGTAACCCAAAACCAGACCGTTTTCCTGTAACTCCTGCTTCTCTTGTATTATATGGGAAATTTCACCATAGTCTGCTCCCTAACTTCTAATCTATATGCCAAGTTCTGCGGAGCCTCCTTGCATACACAGTTTGTATGAGCACCTCTAACTCATATGAGTAACAGTTTGCACAATTGTATCCTACTATTTTTCAGTGGAATAAAAATACTTTAGCTACTTTTGAACTGAGAGAACACTCAATAAGCAGATTTTATACATGTCAAGCAGTCTCTAAATCTGGAATAGATATTGGCATTTTTAGAAGTTATTTTAACATGACTATAGATAAATCAGGCTGTTCTGAAACATATTACCACAAAGCCAAGAAGGTCTAAAGCTTCAACTCCCATTTTCTAAACCACTTACAAGGTTTTGAGTTACATTTATGAAAAAAATGTGCAAAATTAGTCCAAGTAAAGCAAAATAAAACTCATCAGGATCCTCTTTCACAGGATGCTAGTGAAAAAGCAACTGTATATTCATGCAAAATATCAGTGGAGATAATCCATATTGCTTAAGCCATTGTTTATCTCAAATGTAAGATAAAAAAATTTAATTGGTCAGATAATGCTCCATTCATGAATCCCTGTGACTTTTTCATCATATAATACATTGATATTTTGGAGATAAATAACATACTTAAACGTTTTATTTCCTTGTTTAAATTTTATTAGCAACTAATCTGCCTCAAGCAATCCCAATGAGATGAGCACACGAATACTGTCAGAATAAACACTGATTTTTCATGTTCTCAAGACTGAGATGTTGAAATGAACAACGGTGAAACCAGTGCAGCTGGTTATTCATTTGGCAGTGCCAATGACAGGCTTTCTGTTGGCTGATTCTGGCTTAAGGGTAAAGCTTAAAAGAGATAAAAGGGTATAGTAATTCTGTAATTTGGCTTGACCAGATGCCAACTTTGTGGGTGTAACATAAAAGTTGTATCTTAATTACAGTCAGCTTGTGCAACGAACTGCATAACACAGTGTACATAAACTTCTGAAAATGTAGAAATAGAACACTTATAGGTATGAAAAAAGAAGCTAATAAATCACAAAATCTAAAAGTTTTGTTTCAATACAACAGTATAGTCCACTGCAGAACACAAACAACCACACAGCTAAAATTTAAGGATGCCACATGCCACTCGAATGTACTATGTGAACTTTGATTTTAAATGTTCTTCATTTAAAACCCTTACACCAGGAACACTAGATCCCCAGAGTTCATACTCAACACTGTGGCTAAACCTGGCACTCAAAAATTCCTGTGATAAAGAAATGTTTATTTTAACATAGCACCTATTTTTCCACTGGAAATAAGCTATTGCCTTTGCAGCCTCAAATCTGTTGGTCAATTTCAAACCCATTTGGGAGGAAATTACTTCTATAGCTTTCTCAACTTCAAAAAATGTTGCATTTGTCACTTTTTATTTAAGGCAGGAAAAGTCCCAAAGCTCTGCCCTAAAGCAAGTCCAGTAGGAGAATGGCCCTCGTTTCTCTCTCAGATCAGTTTTTTTTCCTAATTGCTGTGTTACCTGCCCTCTCCAAATCTTTTTCATTATATCTGTTCCCACCAGCATAGCACATGACATGCAATCAGCTCATCTCGTCTCGGAAAGTCTGTGTTTGGATATTGAAACTGGCTTTGGCCATTGCTACTTAAAGTAGCACCACGTTCTACCTGGCTCTAGGATCATCCGCAGTTGCAGCAACAGCTGACTTCAGCAAACCTTCACACCCGGGAAGCAGCAAGGAAAAGAGGCAGAGCAATGACGAGAGAAAGCTGCCAACATCAGCAGGGCTGCAGAAGGGGCCAAGGGGAAAGGATGTGACACACACAGTGGCAGGCAGCTTCCAGCCCTGTTCCCCTGACTGGGGTGCCCAGCTGAGGCAGCCTGTCCTGTCCCTCCCACTCCTGAAGGAGCATTCCCTGTACGTAGCAGGGCAAAAAGTCCCTGCTGGAAATGAGCCAGCTGCAGGACCCAGCCACAAGGAGGACAGCACAAACACCTCGCTGCCTCCTGACCTTTCTGCCTTGCCAGTATTCCCAGAATCTGAGCACAGGCTACAGAAGCACAACCACTGACACCAATCTGCACTGCATCTTTAGTTCCAGAAATCTTCCCCAATAGAGTATTGAATACGAGATCGAAACAGACCAAAACTGTAAAAGCATTAGTCACAGAATACGTATTTCACAAGAAAAATGAAATTAGCTATCAAGCCACACAGCCTCTTTGTATTCAAGCATAGGAAGCAGCATTTGCAACTGCATATTTTAAACCTCCACACAATAAAAATACACGGCCTTGGAATATCAAATTATTTGTAGCTTTTCAAGCCATTTGAAGATAATGAACAATTGAACAGTGACATGTACTTCAAAAACTACTCCGAAAAACATTCTTCCCATAGGCATTACAAAGCACTTAACTTTGCATTGTTCTCCTCTACTGTAGGCATACACACATAAAACAAACCCTGCGTTTCATTTTAATAGAAACCCAGAACAATAACAGTATAATAGAAAGCTAGAAAGTGTACAGATAGTGAAGTGATAGAACTGCACTAAAAATAACAATTATAACAGCAAAAACATTTTTAAAATAGTATTTTCTTCTGTTTATGTAAACAAAAGTGTTTCCATTATTACCGTTCATAAAAGTATCTATAATTTCCTATTCCACAGAAAATTGTTTTAAAAATTAGAACAAAAAAAATGCAGAAGATAAACAAAAGTGATTTAATTACTTTGCCTTCCTCAAAAGCTATTGTAAGACCAGATTGTCATGATAAATTAGGATGAGGGGATTAACTGCTTATCTATCGGAACTGTCCTCTTCAGGAAAAAAAACCCACCAAAACCAAACCAGAACGTGGTTTGGACAGATGAGCAATCTGTATTTAAGAAAAGATCAATACTGGAATAAGAAAGGTACTTGAACCTGAATTATAGCACATTGCTAAGACTTTGTGAGAAAAATTAGTATGAAGTAACTCCACTACAGACTGCTGCTTATAGAACATTTGCTGGAAGAATGGCCATGGGGAAGTACGAACTTAAACGTATTTTGATAAGTGGGTTTGCATGTGTCCATAGTCTCCTTCAATATTTGCCCTTTGTAATTAAAAAGAAACGAAACAAAAATGCTGAAAAACCTGTAAAAAAATCCCCTGGGATTTATATTGTTCTTTGCATTCATTTCAGAAAGCACCAGTACAGAATTAAAGGACCTGTGGTACAACTGAAAGGAGAAAAATTTCATGCCCTGTGGACTAATGGTAATTAAACTCTTTATTAATTTCAGTATTATTAATTCCTACCCTGGACTAATTCCAGCTTTGGTAATTACACTTTTCTTACCTACATTTTATTCCTTCATAATTTTCATAAAGCTTTTCTTTTGTTCTGCTGGTTACTTACTGTAAGAGGATTGCTACTTGAGAACCTCGGGAACAAAATTTAAGTCAGAGTCAATAAAAAGCCAACCTCCCAATTTTGGGAGGTTGAGTCACCATGCACATTGCTGCTTTATAAAATTCCTTAATCCCTGTAAGTGATACAGAAAGTCTTCCTACTTCCTCATAGAAACACCAGCGCTTAGTACTTTTCCCCATTTAAACTAGTGAAAGAAATGTAACTCTCCATAGCTGAGTATTAGAGGCTATTGCTTACCACGTGTCACATGCTCTATGTTAAAGACTATATACTCTAAAAGATTTATATCACAGTCAAAAAATCAAGAAATTTCAAGTTGTCTGTTCAGTCTCACATGTACGAACACTAAATTTTCAAAATTCATCAGACCACATACAGAAATGCTCTGCAACTTGGAAAGCTACAGAGACTGTCCTGCAAAGGCAGTGGGAACAGGGGAATTTTTTCGAACGAGGATGGAATGTAAATCCTTTTTTCCTTTTTTTGCAATTCTGCTTAAGGAAATTTATTAACATCTTAATTAATAATTTCATACAACTGCATTCATAACAAATTGTAATGTTCCATTTCTCAACAATTCAGAAAAAATTAAATACAAACACATTTTTCCCCACAAAAGCTTAAAAATGTTATGACCTGATTTTTGAATGCTTTTTAAAAAAGATAGTCTTTCTTGAATTAAAGAAAATATGAAAGAAGCATAAATATAAACTGCTATTTATCAGCTTCATGCAAGCATCTCATTATCATTATCTGCAGTTTATTCTCTTATAGAGGAAATTCTTAATCCCAGAAAAACAGTAGTTTTATGGAAATTAATTACAATAAAATCTAATCTCTTCTCAATTAATGGATCTTTTGTGCAGTAAAACCACTAATCCCTGTTTCTCAGTAATCACAAGAGAAAATGTTCTCTTTACCTATTTAAAAGACAGAGGCAACGAAAATGGCTCACCAAACTCTGATTTAAAGATGGAACAAAATAGCTCGACAAACTTCAAAACTTCAAGTATCTTGAAAGAACAGGAGAGGCAGCAATTTTTTTCAAAAGACGAGATAGAATATTTTATTTTTTCATCTCAGAAGCTTTTTCCTCTGGAATGGGCCTACACATCATCAGATATAGCCATTTTCCTTTTGTCCCCACACAAAGTAATTAAAATTTGCTTAAAAAAACACAGCTAAAAAAAGATGTATCTCTCTGAAAATATTTTTATCTAATCAGTTTAGTTTTATCCTAAAATGTGCAAAGTATTATCTTCACTGTGCTTTACTTTTCCATTAACTGTGTTAAATAACCAGTAACAACAATCAGCAAGCGGCAATTATTGGGCAAGCAATTTGCAAGAGCTGTAACATAAAAACTAGTTTCAAATTGCCTTTGGAATCCATGCAATTTCTTGTTGGTAGTGCATTTAAAATAAGAATTCCCAAATACCGTATGTGAAAGATCTGACTGTAATTGTGAAGTCAACTCTCTTGATCATCTTGGACCTGCAAAACTTTGAATGCATATATTTATACACATGCTAGAAAAACCAAACAAACAAAAAACCCAACCCAAAAACCAAACACCAAAAAAAACAGTGTAGAAAGCATTGGCAATGCTATTAAAAAAAGCTTTGTGATTCACAGAAGCTTTGGTTTATATTGGGCTCACTGGCTTATATAAAGCATGACAAGAATCATTCTGTTTCCATAAGGAAACCAGCTCCTAAAATGATGGGTACTACTGAATTCTATGCAGCTCATTCTTTAAACGAATGCTATATATCCCTTCATAGTCTAGACTTCACAATAATCAAATCAAACATAATTGTAAAAAATGGTTGCCTGTAGAAGATAGAGATTTGCCCTGACAAAGAAGTACCAGGTGTAACTTTTCCAGCATATTCTGCTGAAAGAACAATCTGAGTGAAGACAGATGAGAAATAACAGTGACACTAACATTATACAATTTTATTCAGCTACACAACCAGGACTGATTACTTTCACACAGCCTTAAGCATACTCTCCTGTTACAAGTTCCACAGGATTGCTGTGTGTTAACATGACTAGCACTACAGAGCAGCTGCTCCATGTATATGTGTTCTTCAAGGCCTTGAAAGTCTTCACTAAAAACTATTTTAAATCATTGTAGGCGATTTTAATTCTTAGAAGCAAACAATAGTTTTCTGACATCTTTTTCTAAAGTGTCAAGTAGATATATGAAGAAAAGAGGTAGTTAAAATGCTCCTGTAAAAAACCTCCAGAATTTGCTTCTGTATAATTGGCAGTATAAATCAGCTTTTCATTTTCAATTTTTCAGCATGGATTAATTCTGGATTTAATTTTTCTACCAAACAAGTTCTTGATGTAACACTTAATTTAAGTGTTCTTATCTCAGGGAGGTCTTAGTTCCCTGATGCACTGCCATAGTCAATGGCCCGAGTCAAAATTCAAACAGGAAGAAAACCAACATGTAGTAAGTACTGTAGGACGAGCCTGTGTTGTCTGACAAGGTATCAAACAAAATTGTTCATAGTCTTGAAATTTCGTTCAGATCACTTCAAGAAATTGCAAAGTTTAAGTGATCTGGTAGTGCCAGAAAGTTACTGAGAAATCCTGAAAATAAAGAACTTGGAAGTCTGAATGGCTGAAATGAGTAATAATGGTAACATTTGCCAGAGGGTTCAGAAAATATTAATTATATTCAAAGCAGCAGACAATTCGCTTCACTGATTTCTTTGTCATACATCACAGATAAGTGATGATTTTTCTGTTCCTTTTTTCATTCTCTTATTATCAGCATAATCAACAACGTTAATATGCTAATATGTTGGCTCTTCACAGTGAGTATACTATCAAGCTTAGAAATCACAAATACATGAATCACTAAATCAATCACAGTTTCCAGCATCCCCTTCTGGTTCTCCCAGAGGTTCTTCATCACTCCAGGAGTGAGGCAAGCGGACAGCAGTTCCTTGAGAGACCCATCCCACTTGAAGTCTCCTAAGAGGACACCCTCAACCCACCCCCGCGACCCAGCCAAGGCCACTCATCCCTGACAAGTCCCCTCACTGCGATCCGGCTCTCTCGGGGCACAGCGCTGGCCTGAACATGGGCACGGCACAGGTGACCTATCACAGAAGGAGGCTGGAGACCAAACTCTTCAGCTACTATTTCTTTTCCTGATATCATACCCTTCTTTAAACCACATCTTTTGGGTGGTAGTACCACATGTTCTTCAAATCCCATGAACACTTGCTCAGTGAAGCAGAAGCCTCTTCCGAAGCACTGAGTGTGATTTGTGATTCTATGAGTGCTGAAGGCACAGAAAATATCCCATCCCTCCTCCAATCTTAGGAAGGCATTGGGAGTTTTCCAGTTCCTTCCAGTAGGCCAGACTTCATGTTATATTTTCTCTGCTGAAAGAGATTTGATAATAGGGACAATGCATATGAAATGGAACAAAGCTCAGCATAAGGTTGCAATTAAAAAAAAAAAACCAACCACAAAACAACCCTCAGATTTGCTTCAGCCAAAACCCTTTCCCTCACTGATATTCTCTTAGCACTGGCCAGACATACTCTTTTGTTTTCTTTCTTCTCTTTGAATTAATTATGTGTGCTGTTTAGATGATCTACATTGTGTCCAGTTTCAGTCTCGGTCACTGAAATAATTAGGGAACTTCAAAGCTCTCAGAGTCATCTTAATTTTCAGTATAACTTTTCAATTAGAAACACAGCACTATTAAAAATTTAGACTTTTTTTTTAAATGTAGAAGGAATGTATCTGCATATACGAGCTGTGCCCTCCTAATTCATCTTTTAGTGTTTAAATATGCTGCTCACCTTTCTATTATATCCAGCTTTGTGGGCATCACCTTAGCGCTGTCTTGCATGAAACTCTGTGTGAGTTTTTAATCATTTATTTCTTTGCTTAGTCAGATGTATAACTCTTAATACCATTTTGTAGTTTTTATTCTAGTCAAGACTTTTTGTCTATAGCCCTAATACCATGACATGAGAATTATGGTTATGTAAAGCTCTTACATCAGCAGTGACTGCTATTTTTCAAATTCTCACAATTTGTCAATTCAAAAAGAAGTTCTGATGAAATGTAATCTGCTTATTCTTTGACTGAAAAATCAGCATCCCTCTTCCTTAAAACCGTACGTCACCTATAAAATTTGCTTTTTTTCCCTTGAAGATGCAGAAGACATTACAAAACTTCATTGGAAACAAATACACAACTTTGCTTATCCATGCTCAACTACTCCTGTTACCCAGCTGCTGAAGTTGGGGGTTTCTCTAGTGACGTACTACAGATACATCAGTCCTATGCAGCCTCCCTTACGGAAGGGTCAGCGCTTTCCCCATACACTCCAGCAAATGAGAGCCATGAACCTCTAAGGAAGATGCTCACACAAGAACGAGAGTGCTTGAATTGGTCTTGAAGGCTGGAGACCAGAAAATTTTTGAGTCAAAGCAATGAGTCTTTTGCCACTCTGCTTTCAGTTGAGAGTATGAGGTAAAAAGCCCTGGGTACCTCTAAAACAAGAACAATTCCTTTCTATCTGTATGACACCTGCATGGCAGCCTGTGACACTGATGGAAGTCACACACACATTTTTTTTAACATATCCTGTTTAGAAGCAAGAAGCATATTCTACTGAAATTTCACATTTGAGCCAGGTGAAGGAGTCAGGCATGCCGCTTTTATGTTCTAATCGGTAACTCAAATTTAGGAATTTAGATATTCAGTTTGTATAAGCCATTTGTAATAGCTTTCATTAATCTTCCTGAAAAGATTAAGAACCTATAGTTCTAAAGGCAGTCACAATAGCAGAATTATTAGAATGCTTCCAAAGGGGAATTTGTCTTATCAAAAAGAGGGGTGTGAAATATCTGAATTGTTTTCTTGCACAGAAATGCTATGATAACCAGCATATCTTACCTAGAAATGCCATTTAATGCATGATAATTGAATTCCCTTCATTATATTGCCATTATAAGATTCTGCATTCAAGTTCGTATTTAGATTTTGCTAATCCTAAAATAAAATAACCAAGCATGAATAATCAGATTTCAACCTTACCTTTTGTCTCCCAAGAATATTAATGACAGAGTTTCTCTATCTTTGCTATAAGATCTGGGATATCACTTATGACTTGACCACTATGAGACTTGGGAAATTTTCAAAAAGGGTAAAGTAAAATTTAAGACAGAATTATTTCTACAAAATATCAGTTAGTTTTGAATTACCAGACCTTTAATCCCTGCCCCCCCCCCGAGACACAGGACCCAATCTTTACCTTTTCTGATAAGAATTTATTTCAATTCAAGCTTACTATTGGTCTTGCCTTAAAATTCCTAAGTGAGATTTTCTGAGTAAATGTTTTTTGGATGATCTTAATCATAGACAATGACAATTCCAACAAAGACAGTTTAGTGACAGCAAAAAAAGCTGTTGGGGTTGTTTCTTTTTAAAAAAAGAGATCTCTAATTTATTCTCCCTAAAGACATAAACTTAAGGATAAGGATAAACTTTGCATAAACTTAAGGAAAACTCCAGTTTTGTTCAGTTTCTTTTTATACAAGAAGTGACAGAATTTCAATAATTTGTTGCATAGTAGCAGCACATGCTGAAAATTAATAATTATGCTCTTAATTGCTAGAAATTACAATCAGTTTGATGGCCCACCCTCCAGACATTTAAGTAGGAGAGAATCCCAGTAGACTATGATGAGAAATGGCCTCCTTTGGAAAGCATGCTTTCTGGGAACTGGGAAATTTACATTTAAACTTAGATCTTTGATGTGTTTCAGCTTTTCTTGAAGTAATCCTTTAGTTTAAAAGATTATCTGATATGAAATTTAGTGTGAAATACGCCTGATTTCTTGCTTTGTGGTATAATGGATTTTGCTGCCCATGTGATGGCTAGAACCGCTATCCAAAGGAACAGTACAGAAAACATAATCTACCTGCTAAATACATCAACTACACAAATTGGTATTTAAATACGAGCTATATAACTTTAATTAAGTCTGGCTTTCTTCCTCATAGAGGAAAAGGATCATACGGAATACCCAATTACTTTTCAGCGGTTTACACCACAATCCATCTGCATTATTCCTGACATATTAATCAGCTTAGCAGGAGCTTACTACAGGAAAACTGTATGCATTTTGCTGAGTTTGCACAATGAAAGTTCCAGAGATAATAATGTGCAACTACAAACTGCAGCCAGAAAAGAAGTTTTAATTAAAAGTGACAACGATGTCTCACAATGAAAGCTGATCTCCTGAAAGAACCCAGGCAGATATGCTGGGACAAGGGAACTTTTTCTTACTGCCTATTACTGCTGCCTTGCTCAGCACATGTATGAAATGGTCACATTGGAGTGGATGTTACTGAAGTCCAAACCAGAAGGAGATTAAGTTCTTTTTCAACATGTCAGAACACCTATTTGTTTAGACATCTGTATTTCCAAAACACAGTTACATTTGAAATACTTATAATAAATTGCCTAGAAAATCCATGTTGCTTGCTCCTCACGGTAAACGTCCACATCCAGCCACAAGCCTTTTTCAAAAACCTTTTCCTTTTTGAAAAACAGAAATTTTTTAATCATTAAAAGAATACAGTTCTGATTCCACGCGAGTTTTTTTGCCAACCTCCTCCACCACTTTAACACTACTTTGAGACAGTTTCTGTCCCTTAAGGTCACCGCTCCTGTGAATATTTCTACTATTCCTTGTATTTTTCATGAGGTCCAGTCTAGCCCACAGCCCTCAGGACTGTGTCTGTCCTTCAGGATGCAGACTATGTCCTAGTTCTACACCAGAATGAAATCTGCTTGTGCACCATTCCACTCCTTCTTGTCTGCAGTTTCTTTTCTTGCACCAAAGAAAACTGGGCCATGAAGGCCAGACAGAAACAGGAATTTGGCAGTGCCACAACAATGTAGATCCCTTCACTTAAAACACTCCCTGACTGTTGTAACAGGGACTAGTTCAGCATGCACTCCGTGTCGCATCACAGCACTGGCAGGCAGCTCTGGGCTTCTCCCTTCCTATTCATGACGCTCCCAGATGCCTCCTCTTGACCTTTTATCAAACTGTTCCCCTTGAACAGCCCTGTAACAGACACTTTTTTCCTACCACCCTCCAGGGTGATATTGCCAGGTATAGTCCATCCGAAGACTTTTTTGACACCTGATTGTCATCTTCATTGCAGTCTCCTCGGATAGGAAGTGTTTTGACTTCGCCTCGCCATCACCTAGTTCAACTATTCCACTTTCCAAGTGACTGAAGTGCCAGAAGTATTGCTTAACTCTCTGATCTCTTGTTTATCTTCTCAACATCTCCTGATACCCTTCTTTCTATATTTTGTGTAACCTATTCCCCAGTGGTCACCTAGCTTCTTCAGCCTTTTCTGGTTTTCCAGTTGTCTACCAGCAATAATTTCTCATCTGCCCCATCCTCTCCTCCCTTCCTGATCTTAACAGAGTTCTTGATTCACTCACCTTTATACATCCCCTTTTGCCCTTCACATCCCAACCACGGGTCTTACCTCCAGGCCCCTCTTCTAGCTCACATCCTCCTTCCTTCAACCCCCCAATCCCCTGCATCTGCCTTTTAAGTTATGCACTATTGCAACTATTTCCAGTAATCATGCTGGCTTTCTTTACTACATAATTATTCTCTTCTGTAAGTTCCTACACAAACATTCAAATTCTCCAACTGAATTGCACAAACACACAACTTAGTTATTATCATTGTTCACTGGCAACTAAAAACCTTCCCCCCCTGCTTACTTTCCCTTCTCTCTATAGAAGATCTTAAATTTTGCCAAGAAAAACATAAAATCCTTCTATTGTCCACCAGTTCTTCTTTCCCCTGTTATTCTATCCTCCTTCCTGGCTATGGATACAATTTTTTTTCAGTGCTCCCCATTTGTTTTACCATACCCATTAATGCATTCATACTGTAATATACTTGTATGTATGTTCATAAATCGGATTATGAAAATGCAAAAGCCTGCATCTGTATACCAAAACGTCAGCACAAGTGAATCTGAAAAGCGTAATTCCCACATGAAAATCGGTTGCTTGAATATGAGAATACAATTTTACATCTAAACAGACATTTACCTCTATAAATGCCTCACTACCCATGGATACCTGAGTACCTCTCTTCTATATTTCAATGTATGTGGTAGCTGCCACATTTCTCTCTTGCATATTTTTAGCCAGAATCAAGTAATAAAACCTGAATTTTGCCCTTTCCACTCAACACCAACTAGCCCCATCACTAGCCTTGAGCTGTGAAGTAACCTTTCATTGAAACCCTCCAGAACTCAGGGGAATTGCATATTTCATCTTCAGAGTTTAAAATGTATTTATACTAGAAAAAGTTCATTTCATTTCAGTAAAGACTATATTATGTAATAGCAGAACTATGAACCTTTAATATGAATTCACAGGAAAGATCTGCGCAAAGTATTCTCTTTCTGTCCAACCACACTGACTTCTTAAAATCTTGCAAGGTTCAAATCCTATGTCAGGAAGCAATCTTGGGAAAATAAAGGCAGACGTAACAAGAAATAAAGAGAAGAAAAGATGCGGACCAATGCAAAAATGATATATCACTCTTGGAAAAAGTTAATTATGCCATGGCAAAATGAGCCTGCTGATTTTTTCATGAGTAAGTGTCATAGTTTAATAAACACATACAAAGAATATTGAGGAGTTGGAAAGGACACTGCCAGTAACTAGAAGAAGGAGACTTACAACATTACGGTTGTCTACACAGCCATCAGAGATCAAAAGAATGATCTTTTTGTTAACATTATCATCATATAATGTATTACTGGTAAACGGTTTCTTAAAATTTTATTTCACTTCCCTAAGGAAATTTGTGGGTGGCATATTCTCACTTTCTTTCAGTAACCCAGTTTTTTACAGTTAAATGCATTTTGCAGTTTTCTCCATTCGTGGTTTAAACATGTTTTGTCAGTGTCAGTTGCCCCATCATCTTGAAATGAATTCAGAACAGCCTCACTGACAGAAATTAAATCAACATCTTCCACAAAGGTGGAAGGCGGTAGTGGTGGTGGGGCTTTCTCTGACAATACTGCAGTTACCAACCCACTGCAGACCCAGCATAACCAGTCCAGTCCGTTTCAGCCCCAGAGCAAAGCTGCAGAACTGTGACGGTCTGTTAGCTGTGCCTTGCCCTAATGTACACACGGCTGAGAGTAACTACCACTTGTACAAGAAAAAGGCAGTTTTAAGGGCTACTTTAGGACAGCTCCTCTCTTCTCCAATTAAATGATAAATCTGAGAAAAGCCCCACCAGATGTCTTTTTGTTTCAAATGTTCCCAGAGAACAAGAAACAAGGCCTTTGATTGCCTGACACAAACCCAGTTCCTGTTTTTAACAATAAATAAATAAAAAATTTAATCCATTCAACAGTTTGTGGATGTAAACTCCATAACAAAGTCCAAGGAGTCTTATCAGCTTAGATCAGTCACTCTGAAAATGCTGCAGACAATGGTCAGTATAATATTTTAGACACTGGAACACCTCAAAAGTCAGGTTTACAATGCAGTGTGGGTAATATATATGTTTAGGGGCATCATGGAAAACAAAGATGTCTATTTGGTTTGTTCCATTCTCTTATATAGCCACTAAAACCACTCCCGGCAATAAGGCATGCTGTGCTTGTGTTTAACCAATAACACTGAAAAGCAAAAAGAAAAAGGCAGGTTGCAGAACACTGCTTCGATGTTTGCGGGGAAGGTATAAGCTGTTAGAGTATATACTCCGTTGGTTAATTTTCTAGCTCATGTCTATTCTCTACTCTTTCAATGCATAAATCAATACTACTCAGCCATTTTGTAGGGCTACAAAAATGATCTGAGGGCTGGAGCACCTCTCTTATGAGGACAGGCTGAGAGAGCTGGGCTTGTTCAGCCTGGACAAAAGAAGGCTGCAGGGAGACCTGATTGTGGCCTTTCAGCACTTAAAGGGGGCCTATAGGAAAGAGGGGGACAATATTTTTAGTAGGGCCAACTGTGACAGGACAAGGAGTAATGGTTTCAAACTAAAACAGGGTAGGTTTAGACTAGATATAAGGAAGAAATTCTTTACAATGAGGGTGGTGAAACACTGGAACAGGTTGCCCAGAGAGGTAGTGGAGGCCCCATCCCTGGAAGCATTCAAGGCCAGGTTGGACGGGGCTCTGAGCAACCTGATCTAGTTAGCGGTGTCCCTGCTCCTGAAGGGGGGTTGGACTCGATGACCCCTAGGGGTCCATTCCAACCCAAAACATTCTATGATTCTATGATTTTCTGATCATTTTTTGCTGAATACGTAACTTTTGTTACCACCACAGCCACTCCTGAATAAGAACTGCCATCCTTGCAAAATTCAAATGCTAATAATACGCCTGGAGACACACCTGCTAACACCGAGAAGCAGATGCACCTCACCTCATCTTTGGCCACGTGGAAGTCCAGGATCTGGAGCAAGCTTGTCCTTTAGGCTCCTCCCTGGTCAGCACTGCAAGAAAGCCACCTTAGAGTGCAGATCTGTTCCAGAAGTTAGGGGTCTGAAATGGATGGAATGAATAAGCCAGGCCATTCAAAAAAGGGCATTTGAAAAGAACTGTATTTCTAAAGGTTTTCATCAGCAGAGGGCTCTAGAACTACATTCTCCTAAGTATCGCGTTCCCTCCCATGATTAATCTGTCCCAGTTTTTTTTAGTCAATTAACATGCTGTTCTTATGGTACAAATGTTCTCTAAAAAAATTCTCACAGCTGAGCTGTCAAACACTGAAATTCAGTACATTGGAATGTCAGGTTTTTAACAAAGTCCTGGAGTTTGTAAAGTATAATCAGAACTTTAATGCCCAATTATGCAATCTTAGCAATGACTTTCTAAAGAGAATTTTATCACTTTCATTGTAAACTGGGATCGTCAACCAGAACTGTACCAAATTGCTCCACTCAAGAAATACAAGGGCTTGATTCTTAATGGAGGGCTTTGGAAGCTCTGGAAGATTCAAGCACTTTGGCACATTCTTTCCATTCAGCAACAATTATTTTCTTTGGGTGTTTTTATATTTCCCTTGCTTATGCATGCTTTTGTCTGGTGGTCATAATTAAATTGCTAACCATTCACTCTTACAAAACATAAGGTCTTTTCTTGTCTCAGCTCATTTAGTTCAGCAGACATTCTTCAAGGGCTAAGATACCTCCCCTGAGCAAACACAATGAATGCTGAAAGTCCAATGTAATTTCTCACAGCCTGAAACAAGATTAAAAAAATGTGGACAAAGAACTAAGCAATATTTTAGCATCCACCCACCTGATAAATTAAGTCTTAGCCGTATATAAACAGTGATAGCCTTTTGGCAGCAACTTAAAAACAGACATACAACTTCCATTGTACAATCTGCTCTGGTGACAAGAAGCCTAAAAAGGAGTGCAAGCTTGGCCTAGAGGCACGTTGTTGTGAGCTAGAGAGAACTGAAATATGGAATTTCCTGTCCTTGACTGACTTAGCAAAACTATGGTATTTTAATGGACACGCTCTCTGTACCAACTCTCGGTATCAACTAGTACAATCATTTTGACAACTACAAGCCAAAGCAAAATTCTGTTGAAGTAGATACTAAGCTAATACAAAATAAAACTGAAAAGATATACCCAGGTCAGACTAAATTACAGGTATGCCATAATATTAATACTAATATTTGTAGAGGTGTTAAAATATACTCCTTATCCCATTTTAAAATGTTCAGGTTCATTCTTACAGGAGCCGTCAATAATATCATTTCATCTGCTTCAGAATATGACACTCAAGCAGATGCATTTTAGAAAGATTCAACTAGATTTTCTGAGCTGCATTAATGTAGTATTTGATATATCTTTTTCCATAATCAAACAGAATAATCCCTATTTACTGTGTAAGCAAAAGAATCAAGGATTTTCCTCAAGGTTTTATAAATTTATCTAGATAGTTTATGATTTAATCAGTTTATTTCAAATTCAATTATTCCAGCCACATTTCTACTGATAATTATGAAAATCATGTATTGATAAATATCTCCACATGAGCAGCATAGCAGAACATGGTCCACAATACCTACTCAAGTGTTCTTTTGCATTTGCCATATTTCTCTTGATATTGCCTGACTCTTCAAAATGTTTTAACATTGAAATATTTATAACATATTTGTAATTCAACAGTTGAAAGATGCTTTGTCACTTTTCAGTCTTTGTCTATACACGTTCTCTTTCTGAGACCCAGAGAAGGCAATGGAATGGGCTGCTGTATGGATGTGGATGTCCACATCAAAAAATAAAACACCCCATACACTTGAATTATGTACATTAAAGGCCTTAGTTCCGGGTGATTGCCAAACAACACTGCACATACAGAAATCAGAAATCATGCATTTACTAATTTACTATTGGTAGTTGGCTTTGTAACTTGGAGATGATTCTGCTAACATCTAATTATACACATTCTTTTTTTGAGTTCTAGAACAGCAAAACAAAAATTCAATCCACCCATAGCCTAAAAAGGGCAAAAAACATCCTATCAGGACTTAATTTAAAAGAAACAAAACAATTTTGATAACAATCTAGGTATTTAATTCCATCTATTGACTGGTAAGCAAGGATATTTTTAAACCACCATCAGAGGACATGAGAGAATGAGACAACACCAAGAGAGCTGTTATTGCTTATGGCTTGAGCAGCTATGCACATAAAGAACGGCATTTAACTGTAACTGCTGCAAGCACTTTCAATATACAATATTTCCAACTCTCAGCTATATTGGTTTTGACAGTTTTACAGTGTTGTCATGCAAGAGAGGGACTTGCAGAAAACTCTTCTGCAGAAGACATTGCAAAAGCCAGGAAAAAGTTCTGAAGAGTACAGGCTTAAGCGTCAGAGCCAGTTTCTCAGTCTTTTGGTGAGGTTCACTGATTTGAAGGCATGTAACTGCAGACTGGGGAAAAAAAAAAAAAGAATATCACTGTGCTCAGATTGTCAGCTGCCTATTGAAAAAAATACATTGGTCTAAAAATGAGGACGGGCAAGATGATGGCTATGTGAACAAGATCAGGAAAGTGTCCATTATTTTAATGGAGGGGAAAATAAAGAGAATTTGGAGTGGGACATGAAAGAATCCAGAAATGCATGAAAAATCACCAGTAGTCAAGATGATTACAGAGAAGACATGTAGGAACAGATAAAGATGGTACAGAACTGGAACAAAAGCTGAACAAAAGCTTAGGGGAAAGCATTTAGTCAATACACAAGAAGAAGTAAATTGTAAATCCAGCAAAGGAATGCAAAGATAGCTTCACTGATGAACCACTGCCCTTTGATTTTGTAGCAACTGCCTCAGACCTTTTTATCTCTATAAAGAGGCGATTACAGCTTTGTTGGGTCAAGTGACATATGGATCAGGACTGCCCAGAGTACAGTACTCTAAGTGCCACTGAACCGCATTAGAAACTGAACATGAACATCTGAATTTCAGCCTGAATGAGGAAAAAACATTTGGAACAGCTTGGAATGAATCCCGTTTCTCCCTCCCACCAAGGAAAACAGATGGTATCAGAAAGACGAACAACATTCTAACAGTCTATGCTACTGTTCTTAAAGAATAAAAACAGAGAGACAGAGGAGTATAGGAGGCAAAGGAACTTTTCTGGTGAATTATGACGCCCCACTAGGGCTTACCACCACGTCATTTAACCTCTTACCTAAACTCTTCTAACTCCATCTCCAGTCAAATGTTTTCTTGCTCCTGGCTAGTCCTGCTGGAATGTTCTTGTAGAGCTTCACTTTTCTGAGTTTCATACTACTATTAATAACTGGCCTAAATTAATTCAGAGGCTATTTATACCTACTTACTCCTTTGCCAAATAGGTGCTCATTCATAGGTACGAACTTGATAGAATAGACACAAGTCTAACAGAATAAGGAAATTCAGAAGAAGCAATAGAAACTGTTAAAGTGATCAAAACCAGATTCATCCTTGTAGAATCTTTTTTGACCTTATTTGTTATGCTTATACCTTACATAGCCAGATGTTCTAAAATACTGTTACTTAAACTAATGTTCTTGTTTCTTTCACTTTAATTAAAACAGAAATGCAGCAATAAAAAGCAATGCAGAAAATGGTTCCTCTACCAGCAAAATGTCATCATATAAAGCGTTCTTGGGCTCCCCCAAGCCAGAACAACAGTGTGGTCAGGGGTCTAGAGCACAACATAAAGGAGAAACTGAGAGAGATGGCTTTGCTTTGCCCTGAGAAGAGAGGGCACAGAGTGATTTAACTGTCTTCACCAACATGCTGGGGGACTGCAGAGAGGAGGAGACCTAGACTCTTCTCAGAGGTGCACAGGAAAAGGCCAAGGTAACAGGCACAAACAGTAGTACAGGAAATTCTGACTAAATATAAGGAAAAAGTTTCCACAATGAATGTGGTCACGTACTAGAACAGTGGGGCCAGAAAGTTTGAGATACTCAAGAGGATAAGCAGCCTAATCTAGCATCAAAGCTAGCGTTTTGAGATGGACCACAGGCGCTCTACTTCTCAACTTCAGTAACATTAAGGTTCTACAATTTGGTTTATTCATAGGTTTTCTTTTAGAAGTTCAGTTCATACACTGAAAATACCTAAGACCGGGAAAAAAATTTAGATGAAGGTGACGTTAAACTCTCCTTTTTATCAGGTGTCCACTTCCACTGCATAATGCAGCAGCATGGGAAAAGTTTTCTTGGAGTAAAAACACCTTCCACCTTTTCAAAAAGATATAAAAATATCTGATTATGGTCCTCAGAAGTGGAACGGAAAGACATCAGCAATCATGGTTATAGTGTCTTGTAGAATATTAAATATATATAAGCAATACTTTAACAGGCTTGTTGCCTGTTCATTGTCAGAAACTTCTACATTTGGAATTTTGAATGTTTAGCTGGTTTAAACTAAAACTTTGTGGATCATTATTTACAATACACTATACAGTTACTCTCTTTACTCTCCAAATTAAAGCTTTGAAGCAAACAAAGAAAAAAAAAAAAGAAAAACTGTACACATACATTAAATTTATTTCCTTCCTAGTTATGAAATTTAGTCCTATTAGTTATGAAACTGGTCCTATTCTGTGGTCCAGATGCTCACAAGTTTCATCCTGCTCATCTGCCAGTTAATTTTTTAAGACAACATTTTCAGATTCAAACTGTTGCTTATTGACAATTGCCGAAATTAGGCTGGAACTGCTTTTCCTTTAAAACTTCTTTAATTTTAGAAATCTTCTGAAAATAGGTAATATGTTTGGTAAGTATGCTGATATTCCACAGTTCAAAAAAAAAATCATTAAGTATTTAGTAAGGGAGTGTGAATCTGAGATCTGTGCCTCTTCAACACATTTAACAACATTCATTTCATGAAACGCCTTCAGCAAATACTGTTTATCCTAAATATAATAATGCCTTCAAAAGTACATTCAGCTCTGTTCTCAGCAAAACCATTTCTTCATATCAGTGGAGATATTTTTGATGAAAGCAATTAAATTTAAATAAAATTTAAAATTAGACAGATTTTTAAAATTTAATTATTGCCTCTTTTTGTTCAAAGTAATCTGACACATCTTTTAATCCTATCAAATCAGACACCAATTACATATTAGTCCTGTTTTCAGGTTGAAGCTATCTACGAGGATGGAAGCAGTCTGTTTGCAGTGGTGTCCAGCAACAGGACTAGGGGCAATGGGTGCAAACTGAAACATAAGAGGTTTCAGTTGAATATGAGGAAAAACTTCTTTACTCTAAGGGTGACAGAGCACTGGAACAGGCTGCCCAGGGAGGTTGTGGAGTCTCCTTCTCTGGAGATATTCAAAGCCCGCCTGGATGAAGTCCTGTGTAGATTGCTCTAGGAGAGCCTGCTTTAGCAGGGAGGTTGGACTAGATGATCTCCTGAGGTCCCTTCCAACCCTTGTGATTCTGTGATTCTGTGATACTGTGATGAATCTAGACATCAACAATCAAATTCAACAAGTCCTTCCCTTTATTATCTCTCTGCTATACTGACCACATCCAGGTCTAAATTTTCTGTATATCACAGGAACAATTACAGTTAAGTTCCTTAGGTTACCTGAAATTAGCATTGGTATTAAGGAAAGAGCAAGTATAAGTATGCTAATTTTTGTGTTCTGAATTCTCTTGCCAAATTCTACAAAAGAGACATTTCTGCTTATGTATCTGGCCTTATTCCTTTATTGATCAGTAAAAATGGGTGGTTTTTTTCCTAATTTGTTTGCTGCAGATCATCTAAAAAACTAATAAAAAATAACAGGAGAAGGTTTGTAGCTTGTGCCATCCGTTTCCAATAAAAATGGAGACAAGTTACTTGCTTCCCTAACTTTATATCCTGATGTTCAAAAATTCAGGAACAAAACAAGTATTCTATCAAAGCCTGCCCTGTGCTTCTGGGTAATAACCAGAGGTCTCAGTCAAATTGTGCTGTCCCATTCTAAAAGTTCTGCATCTTAATTTCATACACAGGCAAACAAACAGGCAAAACACAAACTAAAGAGCCAGTAGAAACAAGATATCCCAGTAACATACTGGTACATTTATTTCCATTAGCAGAAATGTACAACACATTAAATCTCTGACCACTTCCTGGCTTTAAACAAACTGGAAGGTTTAAAAAGAACTGCCTTAATTCTTCAAACCAGACAAGTCAAATGCAATTGGTTATTTACTGCGAATACAATAGATTGGAAGGGATTTGGGGGGGGGGAATGACATGAAAAAGTTTTACAACCAGTATGCAGAAATTATTCTGGGTAAAGGGCTAGCCTGTAAGAACGGATACAAATACTGAAGTGAAAAGTGTGGAACAGACCCTGTAAAATGAAATCTCACCTGAGTTCCTCACCCACATTATTTTAAGCACTGTTTCTCCCCATTCATTTGCCAGGTCATAGGAAACGTGCTTGTGAGGCAGAGGAACCTGACAGCACTCCTTCAGTGCTACGGCCAGCACTACAGAGCTGATAGAAGCTCCTTGGTGTAGGTACTAGAGCAGCACAGTGGTGAACCAGGGCTATTAAATTTTTCTTTAGGGTTTACTGTTTATTTCTAGTTCAGATTAGTTGCAAGCTGAGTCAAGAATATATACACATAAACACACACCAAAAAAAAAAAAAAAAAAAAAAAAAAAGAGAAGCCTGTTAAGTTTGAATATTTCTAGAGAGATGAGGATGGAAGTTGCTGAACTAGTACTGAGAGATTTGTGAGCATCAGTTTATAACAGACAGAATTATAAGAAAAGGATTTCATTTTTTCACTTTCTGTGATAGAAAAAAAGATATTATTCAGCTGACAAAGAACCTGTCTTCTGGATTTAGAAGATGATTATAATGGATGTCAGTCTGCCAGAGAAAGAAGTTCCTACTGGTTTACAACAAGATTTTTCCTGACATTTTCTTGAGTTACTTTTTTTTTCTTTTAGGGAATTGTTCTTAAAAAGAACCATCAGTTTACAGACACATATCTGAAATTTGAAAGCTTGTTGAAAGATCTGCAGTATGGCATAACTAATGTACTATGGCTCCCTTTCATTTTCATAAAGGAAGGGTACCAAATATTTTTCCTGGTTTATGTACATGGGCAGCAGCCAAATTTTAAGCCACAGTTTTATCATCTTTTAAGCTGTAGAATTTGTACACACGTAGCAGAGTGCATGTTTTATAAGTGAAGTTGATAGACCTATAAAAAAATTCTGGCCTGACCTTTATTTCTAGAAAAAACACAGCAGCCTGGCATTATATGTTACTTCGTGAGATTGTGATATTAAACAGAGATAAGGGAGGAGGTAAACAGACGATGTTCACTTCTTCCTCTCCTCCACTTCTGAAACACTCCATCAGTCAATAAAAAATTTAAATTGGCCAAATTCCTCCTCCTAAGTGTACAGTATTTGCCCTTTCCAAATAGAAATGTTAGACTTTGCTATGACTAAAGATGACTCACAACCAAAATCTCAGTTCTTAACACTCAAGTGAAATCAAGGTTGGAATTTTGCATGTAAACATTTACTTTCAAAAGTACATAAACATACACTTTAAAAAGTACATTTAAATATTAATATGTAAACATAACCATTAAAATGCAAGCATTTGAAATAATTTTCCCCCCTCATATTTAGTCATGTTTAATTTGTTTGCTATCCTTGTTTGTATAATCAGCAGTTCACAACTTTTTCACATGTCACAGGACGTGATTCTTCCCTTCAGCACTGGTGAGGCCACACCTAGAGTGCTGTACCAGTTCCAAGCTCCCCAGTACAAGACAGGCATGGGCTTACCAGAGTGAGCCCAGTGAAGGGCCAGCAAGACAACTGAGGGACTGGAGCATCTGACATGCTACACATGAAATGCCATCTGAACGTAAGAAAATACTTTTTTAGTGTGACCATAATTGAACACTGGCACAGGTTGCCCTGGGAGGTTGTGGAGTCTCAGTCTGTGAAGGTATTCAAACCTGACTGGAAACAGTCCTAGGCAACCTGCTCCAGGTGAGTCTGCTTCAGCAGGGTGTTGGACTAGATGATCTCAAGAGGTCCTGCCAACCTCAACTGTTCTGTGATTCTACAATTCTATGAACTTTTCCAGTTAAAACGTGTTACACCTGAATTTACAATGTAAAGAGATGCAGAAGGTCTCTCATCTCTAAAGAAACAGAAGTGAAAAGTTACACAAAACTTGAATTTTTCTTTCATGAGTAAAAGAAAAGAAGAATCTAAGACAAAGCTCCCTGTCACGGCAGGCTCCATTTCTGGTTAAAAGTAATTCATCATTTACTCTTAAGGAAAAAGGGGAAATCAAATTTCCCATAATCTAATCTGAAATTAATATGTTAACAACCGCGTTTTAAACATTTTGTATTTTACAGAAAATAGTGATGTGCCTGTATCTGTGTTCCCAAATACAGACAATTATCATAAATATAATACTGTGCACAAAAAAAAATCAGACTAAGCATTAATTAATATCTCAGATGCCATTAGGTTTCATGAAAGTTAACACGCAGAATATTACATTTGTTCCCATTGAAAAAAATCTTGTTTGAATGCTTTGAAGACATTGTTTGAGGTCACTGAAACTCAGTACTTCTGTTTCAAAATAAAATTTCAAAGTTTTCAGACCAATGTCAGAATCAAGTCTTTGTTTAAAAATGCATTTAGTATATTTTATATTATTTCACGTTGCTTCAATTGTAACAGTGCACAGTATGGCATGTCATCATTTCAAGTCATGTAGAAAAATGAAATACGCAGTGAACTAATTAGAGGAGCAGCTGTTTTTAACACCCATGTGTTAGACTGTGATAACATTTCTAGACTACTGAAAATAGCTACTCCTTGAATTTACTCACAAGGTGTCTAATATCTTCTGATTTAAACTGTCAAGATGTTTCACTATAACACAAACAGGAGAAACCTGGACCAAGAAAATAAGGCAAAATGTATCAATTTGTCTGTACTGGTTTAAAAATAAAATAAAATTAAACAAAGATAATATTTTGACTATCCTATGACATCCATATGCCATTTCAAATAATATCAGATGACATCGGATGTTACTACAAACTTTTAGTGACAAGTAACGAAGTAACTGAAACAAAAATCAATACATTTCACAGAAAAAAAATCAATTAGATTCTGACATTTTCCAAGTAACTTAGGAAAATACCTTCATTTCAGAATTAGCTGTCCAATTTCAAATGTTGACAACTTTAGGAATTTCCTCAAAAGCGTATATGCAATTTTACTCTCTTTGAAACAGACTGAGAGATCCTGGTCAGGAATGGATCCAAGTACTACTGACTGTGAGGCAGTAAAAGTGGCTTTGATCAGTTCACTTTCATATGGTGGAAATGCTCAGATGGACTTTGTGCATGCTGATCTAAAGGCACAGAACTGACATCATGAAACACTTTCCGGAAAGATGTATGAACAGTTTTAAGTAGTTTTAAGTAGCCCTGACAGTTTTCATAATCTTAAGTATCTATACATTAATTTCTGTGATGACAATCTTTCTTGTCCTAGCCAGATTTTCCTGTATATCTACAAAAGCAAGAATAAAGGAGTTGGAACCTAAACCAGGATCTACCTTGCAAGGAGGTGGTGCTGTGAAATTAAGCACAACAAATCAGAAGATGAGGTCTTCTGCTTTTATTGTGTTTCATTCATGAGGATGAACCAGTAAATGTATGGTTTAGTATCACTGGCACATTAACTATGGACTTTCTAATAGTGATCACTCAGTCTGCTAGTAATGGTAAAACATGTCACTGAAATCCAATCCTAAATGCTCTAGCTTTGGGAAACTCAACAACCACCAAGTTTTTAGCTTTTCAGCATTGCTCTATATCAAACTTGTGATATAGTTCTGTGATTTTTCCTCTATATGTGTTTGTATGAGACACAGACAATGCTCCTTGGAGAGAGAATTACTTTTGTAGGCAACACTTCAAGATCACTTAGCCAATTAATGCCACAATTTAAAAGGCATTATCAGTAGTATGGAGGCAGATAATCTATCTGAATCTACATCAAAAATATAATTGAAATTTGTGACTAATCTCCTAACACTTCAATAATATAGAACAACTTTTTTTTTAAAGGAACAGATCTCTGGTTTTTTGTACATCTAGTGCTATGAAAACTAGACAAGATGAAGCAAGAGGGCTGGCTCAAAAATGCCATGAGATCTTCAATAGCTTTAGACTATTTTTCAAATCAACTCACACAAAAGCCCTTAGATTTAAATTACCATTAGCAGTTCATGTCAGAATATCATCTTATTCTTTAGCAGCTTCATGCTTCCTGATTGTAAGTTTCTTTACTACACATTTTTAACCTAGGAAAGTAAAACTATAATTCCTGCATTCATAACCAATTCCAAAGGAATGGAAAAGCTGGCAGAAGTCACTGAATGGTTGAGGTCGGTAGAGACCTCTCAAAGACGATCTGGTCCTACCCACCCGCAGGGCATCAGGCAGGGACAGCTGGAGGAGGTTACCTGGGACCGAGTCCAGTCAGGTTTAGGTATCTCCACAGATGCGACTTCACAACCCCTCTGGGAAACCTGTTCCAGTGTTCAGCTACCCTCACAGTAAAAAAAAAGTTTTCTTATGTTCAGATAGAATTTCATGTGTTTCAGTTTGTGCTCATTGCCTCTGGTCCCATCTCTGGGCTTCACTGAGAAAGGTCTGCGCCCAACTTCTTCATTCCCTCCCATGGGGTATTCCTACACTTATTTAGATCCCCTCTGAGCCTTCTCTTTCCCAGGCTGAACAGCCCCAGCTCTCTCACAGCCTCTCCTCATACAAAAGATGCTCCAGGCTCTTAATCATCTTAGTGGCCCTTCACCAGACTCGCTTCAGTAAGTTTCTACATTCAGTCAGTCTCTATGCAATAAAAATAACCAGGCTCTTAGCTGGCCTAAATTGGCATTGCTATATTGATTTCAGTGTGAACTTAGATCTCTTTAGATAGGAGATGGCTCCATTTAACAATAGTAAAGGCAACCAGCATGATGGTAGGAGTAAACATAAAAACTTTCGCAGTAAAGGTAAGTATTATATATCCAGTGGCAAAAATTTATGTTGATTAAATACCATTATCAATGCTGAATAAGAGGTAATTGCTAAAAAAAAAACCAAACCAAAAACCTCTTCATCTTCAGTTCAAACTCCTCATAATTACAATAAAATTAAGATTTTGTAGTAGAGAGATTCTCCTTCAGGGACAGGGTTTTTTGTAGCTGTTTGGAGTCTGTAATGGCATTTTCCCCCTTTTTGTTCTCCAAATTATAAACAAGTTAATCTCAACCCATGAAATAAAATATATTCTGTACTGTTAAAAGTGATCACAGATATATAGTTAACTATTAAATATACTGTTGCAATTTGATTTTGTTTTCAATTATAACATATACATCAGAGAATAAGTTTACACCAAAACTCTTACGAGCCAGATCAACTTGATGTACGTGCTGATACCATCTACATATAGGTAGAGTATTTTATCAGGCTCTGTGGTCATGAATTAGAGTGTAATATTTGTTTTGAACAGCTTTGAACTTTTTTGCATTAATCACTTTTTCCTTGTGAAAAATAATGAAAAGGAAGTTCAAGAATTAAGGCAGAGGAGTGGAAGGGGTTTTTTACATTCGCTTGGCCTAACTACAAAAGACAGCTCACAGCCAGATTCATCAGTGCACTGTTTAAGTATAAGGGTCACGGTGACCCCAAGGTGGAACAACGAACACATTGATCTACCAAGCACCAGCCCCAGGACAATGGCAAACGCGCTTACTGTCTGGATGCCACTCCAAAAGCCCAGCCCCATCCTGACAGCAAAAGCCCGTGCCAGTGCAAAGCATTGTCGGATCCCCTTCCCACTTTGTGAAGCGCAACAGGAGTAAGCAGGAGGCTGTTCACTCACTTCTGTGAATTCACTACAGCTAGCAGAAGAAACAAAAAACACAAAAAAATTTTCATCACATTTTAAGTGAGCTTCATATTATGGACGAAATCCTACTTTCGCTGAATTCACCTGGAGTTTTGCCGCTGAATTCCTCCTAACATGGAAGCAGGAACTCAGGGAAATCCTGATTAATGCAACAGACATTCTCTCAGAGGAGATTTTTATATTCTACCCTGCTTATTGCAAAAATCTGCTTCCTCAGCATGATCCAAGAAAAAAACCCCAACCATGGCAGTCTAAGAACTTTTTTACTCTTAAAATATTACAGCAAATACCTCATTCTGCAGGGATTTGACAGCCTTAGGTAAATCTCTTGGTCATAACGCAAGTTTCCTCCCTTCTGCAAAACAGCAAAAATTCCTTACCTGAAGGTGACGTATTAGTTTCCACTACTGGAGAACTACTCTGCTACTTTAATATATATACATTTATAAATCTATGCTAAAAAGATTATTTTATTAAAAAAAATAGCATATTATCATCAGGAAACTGTTTTTGAATCTTGAAGAAAAGTTTGCAGAAAAACAATTATATATTCCCAGTGAGCAAAATTACATTGTAAAAAAAAAAGAGATCCTAGACCTGCATTTTGTTATGGTATTTTTCATTCATTCATTACCCACATGCCAAAGCACAGACAGAAGTTCAGAGTGTTCCAAGTGCTACTCCCACTGTACTTGCCTTGACATATTTTGACATCTGTTCCTGGTTCTTTTCCTTTATCGAGTTTTTACAGAAGTATAAAATCAAACTGGATTTTCTCAAATCGCTCCCTTTGTCAAGCAATTTAGAGACATTAAGCAAACTCATTTGGACTGAATTTCACAAATAGTAAAAAACAGGAAAATAGAAAATCTTTGAAAACTAAGTTAAAAAAAAAAAAAATCAAAGAAAGCCTCCAGTTTCTACTGATACACGCCTACCAGTAAATACATTGTTTTTAAAGAAGAAAGTTTCTTACTATAAAGAAGCAAGAGACTATTCAAAGGTTGTTCCAACACTTCAACATTCTGCTTATCTTTATTTTGTACTTTCCTAATTCACTTGCATTTGAATGCCTGCTTTGCAAATAATCTCTTTCACTTCAGTATAACCCTGAAGAGACTTTGGCTCATAGAGCCAAGGCTCCACTCAGAGCAGGTACACCCCTAAGGGACTGCAGTCTTCGGACAAGTCCAAGCCAGAGCAGGGGCAAAGGGAGGAGTTCATTGCCATGTTAAACCCTATGGTCTGGTCCAAAGGGACCAGGGGTGGAGACTGTAACGGAACTACCTTTAAATTGTTGCAACCCAGTATCTGAGTTGCATATTATGGGAATTACCGTAGCAGGAACAACCTGAACCAACAGAGCACAAGCCTTACAAGAAGCAGTGCAAGTACAGCAGTGACCTGACCTGAGCTGGTTTTGGTGCCCAGTAACTTCACACAACACACCACCTCTTCCGTCCTGAGTGACCACCATAAGAGATGGAGCCCAAAGTCATGGACTAAATGAACTCAGTGGACATTTTGTGGACATTTTATGGGCATTTTATGCCCATAGGGGTGGTCCACAGACTAAGGGAACGATATCTGTATATTATATCAAAGGATGGGAAGGGGAGCGGTGGTTGAAGAGCTGTATTAGATAGTGTGGGACCCGAGTATGACATAAATGGTATGGAATAAGGGGTAGAGAACATGCTGGTTTTGAATGGGATAGATTTAATTTTTTCCATAGTAGCTAGTACAGGCCATGTTTTGGATTTGTGCTGGAAACAGCGTTAGTAACACAGGGATGTTTTTGTTACTGCTGAGCAGTGCTTACACACAGTCAAAGCCTTTTCTGCTTCTCGTTCCACCCCACCAGCGAGCAGGCTGGGGGGCGCAAGAAGTTGGGAGGGGACACAGCCGGGACAGCTGACCCCAACTGACCAAAGGGATATCCCACACCATATGATATCAGGCTCAGCATATAAAGCTGGGGGAAGAAAAAGAAAGGAGGGGACGTTTGGAGTGATGGCATTTATCTTCCCAAGTAATCGTTACGTGTGATGGAGCCCTGCTTTCCTGGAGATGGCTGCACATCTGCCTGCCGATGGGAAGCAGTGAACTAATTCCTTTGATTTGCTTGTATGTATGGCTTTTGCTCTCCCTATTAAACTGTCTTTATCTCAACCCATGAGTTTTCTCACTTTTACTCTTCTGATTCTCTCCCTCATCCCACCACGGGGGAGTGAGCAAGCAGCTGGGTGGTGCTTTGTTGCTGGCTGGGGTTAAAACCATGACAACTTCAAAATGCCGTAACAATAAAAATACAGTAAACCCTTTTGACATATTTAGATTGCTGTTCATTGTGTGCATGCATTTTAATTAATTGCAATATAACCTTTTCAAGTAGATTTAAAGCCTATTAAACAAGACAAAAACTTCAATTTCAAGATGGAAACAATTCAGTGAAAGGTAAGCTTTCATTGACATTTCAAAGCTGATCCAGTACACTTACAACTTAAAGACACTGGTATTTCTCCCTCATCAACAGAGCGTGCCTCGTGATCTGAGCTATTAGATGATAATCAGTGGGTAGCCGGAACCTACTCGCAGCTGTACTTGTATAAATCTGTAATAGTGCCATTTATTTCAGCGGATTTCATCTGACATAACTAAAAGCAACATTTGTTTTAAAATGAATGAGGAAGTCTTAAAAGTACTTGAAATT
>NW_009259308.1:3116980-3131884 GCF_000687185.1 Egretta garzetta
GATTCATCAGTGCACTGTTTAAGTATAAGGGTCACGGTGACCCCAAGGTGGAACAACGAACACATTGATCTACCAAGCACCAGCCCCAGGACAATGGCAAACGCGCTTACTGTCTGGATGCCACTCCAAAAGCCCAGCCCCATCCTGACAGCAAAAGCCCGTGCCAGTGCAAAGCATTGTCGGATCCCCTTCCCACTTTGTGAAGCGCAACAGGAGTAAGCAGGAGGCTGTTCACTCACTTCTGTGAATTCACTACAGCTAGCAGAAGAAACAAAAAACACAAAAAAATTTTCATCACATTTTAAGTGAGCTTCATATTATGGACGAAATCCTACTTTCGCTGAATTCACCTGGAGTTTTGCCGCTGAATTCCTCCTAACATGGAAGCAGGAACTCAGGGAAATCCTGATTAATGCAACAGACATTCTCTCAGAGGAGATTTTTATATTCTACCCTGCTTATTGCAAAAATCTGCTTCCTCAGCATGATCCAAGAAAAAAACCCCAACCATGGCAGTCTAAGAACTTTTTTACTCTTAAAATATTACAGCAAATACCTCATTCTGCAGGGATTTGACAGCCTTAGGTAAATCTCTTGGTCATAACGCAAGTTTCCTCCCTTCTGCAAAACAGCAAAAATTCCTTACCTGAAGGTGACATATTAGTTTCCACTACTGGAGAACTACTCTGCTACTTTAATATATATACATTTATAATTCTAAGCTAAAAAGATTATTTTATTAAAAAAAATAGCATATTATAATCAGGAAACTGTTTTTGAATCTTGAAGAAAAGTTTGCAGAAAAACAATTATATATTCCCAGTGAGCAAAATTACATTGTAAAAAAAAAAGAGATCCTAGACCTGCATTTTGTTATGGTATTTTTCATTCATTCATTACCCACATGCCAAAGCACAGACAGAAGTTCAGAGTGTTCCAAGTGCTACTCCCACTGTACTTGCCTTGACATATTTTGACATCTGTTCCTGGTTCTTTTCCTTTATCGAGTTTTTACAGAAGTATAAAATCAAACTGGATTTTCTCAAATCGCTCCCTTTGTCAAGCAATTTAGAGACATTAAGCAAACTCATTTGGACTGAATTTCACAAATAGTAAAAAACAGGAAAATAGAAAATCTTTGAAAACTAAGTTAAAAAAAAAAAAAATCAAAGAAAGCCTCCAGTTTCTACTGATACACGCCTACCAGTAAATACATTGTTTTTAAAGAAGAAAGTTTCTTACTATAAAGAAGCAAGAGACTATTCAAAGGTTGTTCCAACACTTCAACATTCTGCTTATCTTTATTTTGTACTTTCCTAATTCACTTGCATTTGAATGCCTGCTTTGCAAATAATCTCTTTCACTTCAGTATAACCCTGAAGAGACTGTGGCTCATAGAGCCAAGGCTCCACTCAGAGCAGGTACACCCCTAAGGGACTGCAGTCTTCGGACAAGTCCAAGCCAGAGCAGGGGCAAGGGGAGGAGTTCATTGCCATGTTAAACCCTATGGTCTGGTCCAAAGGGACCAGGGGTGGAGACTGTAACGGAACTACCTTTAAATTGTTGCAACCCAGTATCTGAGTTGCGTATTATGGGAATTACCGTAGCAGGAACAACCTGAACCAACAGAGCACAAGCCTTACAAGAAGCAGTGCAAGTACAGCAGTGACCTGACCTGAGCTGGTTTTGGTGCCCAGTAACTTCACCCAACACACCACCTCTTCTGTCCTGAGTGACCACCATAAGAGATGGAGCCCAAAGTCATGGACTAAATGAACTCAGTGGACATTTTGTGGACATTTTATGGGCATTTTATGCCCATAGGGGTGGTCCACAGACTAAGGGAACGATATCTGTATATTATATCAAAGGATGGGAAGGGGAGCGGTGGTTGAAGAGCTGTATTAGATAGTGTGGGACCTGAGTATGACGTAAATGGTATGGAATAAGGGGTAGAGAACATGCTGGTTTTGAATGGGATAGATTTAATTTTTTCCATAGTAGCTAGTACAGGCCATGTTTTGGATTTGTGCTGGAAACAGCATTAGTAACACAGGGATGTTTTTGTTACTGCTGAGCAGTGCTTACACACAGTCAAAGCCTTTTCTGCTTCTCGTTCCACCCCACCAGCGAGCAGGCTGGGGGGCGCAAGAAGTTGGGAGGGGACACAGCCGGGACAGCTGACCCCAACTGACCAAAGGGATATCCCACACTATATGATATCAGGCTCAGCATATAAAGCTGGGGGAAGAAGAAGAAAGGAGGGGACGTTTGGAGTGATGGCATTTATCTTCCCCCTGCTTTCCTGGAGATGGCTGCACATCTGCCTGCCGATGGGAAGCAGTGAACTAATTCCTTTGATTTGCTTGTATGTATGGCTTTTGCTCTCCCTATTAAACTGTCTTTATCTCAACCCATGAGTTTTCTCACTTTTACTCTTCTGATTCTCTCCCTCATCCCACCACGGGGGAGTGAGCAAGCAGCTGGGTGGTGCTTTGTTGCTGGCTGGGGTTAAAACCATGACAACTTCAAAATGCCGTAACAATAAAAATACAGTAAACCCTTTTGACATATTTAGATTGCTGTTCATTGTGTGCATGCATTTTAATTAATTGCAATATAACCTTTTCAAGTAGATTTAAAGCCTATTAAACAAGACAAAAACTTCAATTTCAAGATGGAAACAATTCAGTGAAAGGTAAGCTTTCATTGACATTTCAAAGCTGATCCAGTACACTTACAACTTAAAGACACTGGTATTTCTCCCTCATCAACAGAGCGTGCCTCGTGATCTGAGCTATTAGATGATAATCAGTGGGTAGCCGGAACCTACTCGCAGCTGTACTTGTATAAATCTGTAATAGTGCCATTTATTTCAGCGGATTTCATCTGACATAACTAAAAGCAACATTTGTTTTAAAATGAATGAGGAAGTCTTAAAAGTACTTGAAATTTTGCATTCTCCAGACTACACACACTCTGTACACTAAGTGATATACTGTCAGTTAATTCAGTCAAATGATTTTTTAATGTTTTCCTCCTTTTTGTTTAGACATTAGAATGAAAATCTAGTGAGCGCTGCTGAGCACCCTTTCAGGCTCATAAATGTACGCATGTGCATCAGTTAAACAGCTCTGATTACAAGAACATAAATATTTACTGAGGAAAAAATGGAGTATCTACTTGTTAGCTATTCCTGTAGCTGTAAATTTCTAGGCAGTGACCATTCTGATTCACAACAGTTTTTCATGTAGTGGGTTCCTTAAAAAAAAAAAAAAAAAAGATTCCATTTTAATTAACTATGGTTAAAGAGGACCCAATTTAAAGCAAGTAGGTCAGCACCTGCTTTGAAAAGACTGCTTTGAATGAAGTCATTACAGCAATGCTTGCGCTGAGAGCTGTGTAGCTTTTAATTTACACTTTCCACCTTAACATAGGCCCAGCCTAAGCTGTTAACTTTAAAATGCATGAAGCAAAATGAAAGTAACTTAAAAATGAAAAAAAAAAGAAGGGCTAAGTTGTGTCTCCAGAATGGGAGCTTTCTGCTGTCAATCAGCTAAAACAATCATACCCTTTTCATGAGAGGTTGATAATCACATAAAATCAGATTTATCTTTACAGCAGGCCAGTTCTGATCTCTTGACACTTACCATGGATCACAATGGGGAGAAGTTATTATAACAGATGTCTGAGACCACAAAATAATTTTTTTTTATTTCCTTATGGAGGTGCAATAGAAATATAAAAATAAAAAACCTGCCATACACAAATTTGCCAATAACACAATTTAGGATGAAACTAAGTGACTGGGGGGGAAGGAGTCATTCTCCATCTTATGAAATGTTCTCCAGTAATTAATTTTCAGAAACTCTATATATACTCTTCTTCACAATATAATATTAGTACCAGCACAGTGTCAAAGAAGTGCCAAACATCAATCTACACCCCTTCACTGAAGCTTGTAAGCAGATATGAAAAAAGCAGATCACGAAGCTCAAAAAATAAGATAAAATCTCCTCTGCATCGGGTCCATCTTGAGCTCAGAGGAGCACGATTTCTGGTATTTTGATCCAACTACTATCAAATACGCCGGTACATATATCACCCCAGACTGAAAGTATTGCCTCTGTGCAGACTTGTGATGGGCCTTTTAAAAGCAGGGGAGACACGTCCATGTGCAGCAGACATACCTACAGAACAGTAAGATTTCCTAAGCCAGCTGGAAAGGAACACCATGTTGCTTTGTGACACTGTGAGGGTGATAGGCTTGGGAGCTCCCTACCACACCCCGGCACCTCCAACTTTCACAGATAACCTGGAGCATTCACAAGGAATGGACGGTGGAGAGAAGCCTTCCCCAGGGCTGTGTCCAATACCATCATGTAATGCATTCCTCTCTCAAATACTTCTCATCTTCTCTACCTGGCAGCTGACAGGACGGTGTATTTCTCAAATTTTAGACATTGAACAAAGAGGGGAGAAATATGCAATACTCCTGAGCTGAAAAAATAATGGGCAAGGATTAAAAAGCCACTGGACTGGCTTAAGCATGAACAGAAAGCCAAAAGTTGAACTTAGAGAAACAAGTACAACCCCCTAGAAAATTGCCAGCTGAACGTTTTTTTCCACTGAGAATAACATCTTTCCAAAAATGAAGCTTCCTATACAAACATTTTCCTACAAGAGCTTCGTTTTCCAAACAGGAGGTGTAAAACACTGTTTCGATAAACTCAAGGTGATCCATTTTAACCTTTGTATCTTCTACCAGACTCTAAATTAAGCATCTGGATTATATTGCAATGAAATGATCAACTGACCACTTCTTGGTGATTTTGTAAGGAATTCTGCAGTCTTTGTTTCAACTCAAAAGAAAAAAAAAAAAAAGAAAACCCAGAATTCCTTAGAACTGAAATTCTGTAGTTTGACCAGCTGTAGTTTCCAGGCAACCAAATCTCTCCTCAAAGGAGGATGCTTAAAGTAGGCTGTGGCTTAAATGCAACCTCCCCAGAGAAATACAATATACTTAGCTGTACCTCTGACGAGTACCTACACCCTTTTGGAGGACAAAGAGACAAGAAGGTGTCTCAAGCAGCCACAAACAGTCTAAACAACTCTGACACTGAAAATACAGATGGAATTGAAAGAAAAAAAACCAGAAATCTCCCCAATCAAACTAAGCTACTCACTAAATAGTGAGGCCTGTTCATTTATTGTCTTGTATGATTTAATCTTATCATTTGGCAGTTGCATGACATACAGCTAGCCAGTACCAGTCACCCACATCCACAATTAGACATGATCCAGGACAAGAAAATATCTCAGAGGGGGAAAAAAAAAAAAAAAAAAAGCACACATCAGAAATGTTTTTATTCAGTATTTTTAGAATAAAGACAGTAAGTAAAATAACAGTATTTAAAAGCCTTGTATTAAGGCTGCTGGCATTCTACTACAGAACATTGTTGCTTGCTATAGCACCCCCAGGGGAAAACTGCTTTCATAAAGGCTGTTAAACAATATTTATAGGTCCAGTAACAATAATATTTGAAAGCCTTTGAGAACCAGCCTTACAGCTCTTGGCTAGTCTCCTTCGTTACTTTCCTGTTGTGCGTGGCAAAATGGCAGCGTGTGAATGTACTCCTATAAGGTCCCCCCAAAAATCTATTTCAAAAGAAGCTGGAAAATCAAGCACTTCAAAGTTAAGAAATGCCCAAAATAGGTTGCCCTTACAACCTTAATTTTACCCATTTTTATGACTACAATGTGACCCAGTCTTTAATTGTAGCATACTATCACAGAATCACAGAATGGCAAGGGTTGAAAGGGACCTCGGGAGATCACCTAGTCCAATCCTCCTGCTAAGGCAGGTTCACCTAGGGCAGGTTGCACAGGACATCATCCAGGGGGGCTTTGAATATCTCCAGAGAAGGAGACTCCACAACCCCCCTGGGCAGCCTGTTCCAGTGCTCTGTCACCCTCAAAGTAAAGATCAATTTGGTCTGGGCTCTCTATAAGGCTGGAGTATTCTGAAAATCAAGGTAATCGTGTAATAAAGTCTACCAAGTATACAAAAGAGCTGTACATTACACAGTTGTGAATTCTTTTTTATAAGCAGGGAAGGAGGAACGATTTAATTTACAATTACTCACTGCCAAATTTCCACATTCTGCATCAGGTACCTGAAGTGCCAGAATGTTCAAAACTATTATAACAATGTTTAAGAACAATAAGCAAGCTATTTTCATTCATACCTCCTCTGATAGGTATTAAAACTTGAAACTTTAAAGAAAAAAAAAAAAACAAATCAAGAACAAAAAAAATTCAGCCAGAAACAAGCCTGGGGAAAAAAAAAATCAAAACAAAAATCAGTCGAATGCTTCATCTAGCCAACTTATAAGCAACTAAAAGCATGTGGATATCCTGGAAATTATTCAGCCTGCTTAATTATGCATATTGATACTGTTCTGTCTATAAACCAGAGAGGAACAGATGTAGCATTAGAAATTCAGCCTCAGACAAGTAAACACCAGTTTCAATGTAAAGTAGTTGTCTTTTGCATTTAACTTTTCATTAAATTTTAATGAGGAAAAGGATAAAACAAGAAAAAAGAAAACATCCTAATAAATTTGTCCACTAAAGGTGGTATAGTGGGATAAATGATAGAGAACCTGTTTCTGCAAGTAGCAGCTACATTTAAACATAAAAGCCTGATTTCTGGATATTCTCAGCTATAAATATGTCTGAACATGGTGTAAAATATATCAACATTGCCTTCCAAATATAGTTTTTATCCCTCTTACCCAGTTCAGCCTGCACCTAGCTAACACATGAGTACTTCACTGATCTCCACTTTAAAATTTTGCATAGAGCTGAACTTATTAAGGCCACTCTTATTTAGGTAGAATCCACTCTCTGGATATCATAAATGGCTATTTGGAGAAAAGCATTCCAATGGCATCATAAGTAAATCTTTTTCTTCTTCAGAATATATAACACCTGGAGGCATATACAACCTGAAAACAAAGTAAATCACAAACAGTTCTTACAAAAAGCATGCATTTTGCTAGAAAAGCTGTTCCAAAGGGCCAAATTCTTCAGCCGCTTAGAAACATTTTTTCCTCCAGAATAAATTGTTTGCTTCCTAATATCCAACCTTGATTTACAGCCTTTAAAATAAGAAGAGAGCCAGATTGAGCGTGACAGCCATTCTCCTATGATGGTGTGCCCTTCCCAAACAGGCTGTAATAGTAGTAGCTCTGTTTGTACATTACTGGTTAGATTTCCAATGCACTTACAAAGTGTTTTATATCGCAAAAACATCTTTTATGGATTAAGTGAGAAATACAGATGGGTATCACTTGAAAACATAGAATTGTTTAGGTTGGAAAAGACCTTTAAGATCATCAAGTCCAACCATTAATCTAGCACCACCAAGGCCCACTAAACCATTTCCCCAAGCGCCCCATGTACATGTCTTTCAAATGCCTCCAGGGATGGGGACTCAACCACTCCCCTGGGCAGTCTATTCCAACGCTTGACAACCCTTTCAGTGAAGAAATTTTTCCTAATATCCCACCTAAACCTCCCCTGGTGCAACTTGAGGCCATTTCCCTCTTGTCCTATCACTTGTTACTTAAGGGAGAAAAAAAAAAGACTGACACCCACCTCGCTACACCCTAATTGCTTCACATTTGTAAACGTGGCAGGGTCTCATTCTTTCATAACCAAGTCCTTATTACATAACTGGATTACTAATAATTGTGAAACTCTTTCTTTCTTCACTTCTTGATACAGCTTACTCACAACTTGTAAATAATTTCTTCCCCCTCTCCCCCGAACAGTGGAACAGTAAGAAATAAAAGGAAAGAGAGTAGCCCTAAGCACTCGGTGCCATGGATTTGATGCTCACAGAGGCAGATTCATGTCTGGATCTCACGACTTGAATAGGCTGACGAGAAAAGCTTCAGCTAAAACCATCTTTTGTTATACACCTGCCCATAATTGGCAAGCAGTGCAGAGGAAAAGTATATTCCTGACTAACTTGCAGTAGCTAAGCCCTAATGACCTGCCAGGAACTCACACGTATACAGTGAAGGGCAACTTGTACACTAGCATTATTATCTCTAATTATCAATAAAACTGTGAAAACATTCCTGTAAAAACTAAAGAAGACTCTAAATATGCATTTATGCCCCAGATACTGGATTTCATCAGACTCACGTTGTCCTAAATCAGGTAAGGATCTGACTTCCCCACATACAGTTTGTAATATTTCTATTCTTTCTCCTCGAATATTTTTGCTATCAACAGTGTCCCTCTCTGTTTCTCCATCCTGTCTGCTGTTCTAGAAAACCACCTCTATGACAATTACCTTCTGGAACCAAGGGTTCATGCTTATCAATGCACTACAACAATCGGAAGGTTGAATATGGTTTTAGAAAGTACCAAACCCATTTTTCATTATTTCACTGCTGGTTTAGGAAAGAAACATTTGTATCAAGACAACCAATCCTAAGAACAGAATGTTACTTCCTATAAGCATCAATAAGATGAATGTTATATTTCAGGTACTGCGACTTTCCAAAATGAGACCGAAAACTGTATATAATGTAATAGAATGAATTACAAAAAACACCCAGATACTTTCGGTTTCCTAGTGAATCAAATACAAACTATTGGAAAGCCATTCTCGGAATGGATATAATCACACTTCATTTCCAATATGAACATTCAAAAAACTGGGGGAAATGTGAAGAACTGTAGCAAAGCATTACAATCTTAGATGTCCATGACAACAAAAAATTAGAGAATGAAGCACTACCAAACATCACTCTGTATGCAAGAGAAGGTATTTGTTTAATGTATCATTTAATCTCAAAGATGAAAAATCAGATGCATCTATGAAGAGTACCCAAGAGAGGACTCTAGCCTGAGGAAGAGTACCTAGCTTATCCCTTAAGATCAGAAACCCCTATCTTCCATTACCATAAAGTTTATTTGCAATTTTTACACAATAGGTTTGGGAACTAATTATGTCACACACACAGGATGGAATTTATCTGAAAACAATCAATACCACAGTTCAGCAGAACCAATTCCACTTTTTCAGATGAACAGCTCTCCTTGTCACATTAAAAGAAGTCTTAAAATGGTGATTATTTTCTAAAATTTCAAATGGAAGCATCTAATCAAAGAAGAGACGAACTTTAAAACGAGTCAATGCTGTCAATGTGCTGCCCCATTCTTCACAGGATTCAGACTTGGAAAAAAAAAGTAATTCCATGATTCTTTGCAGTAGCGAAGCCTGCTTTCCAATGGATATATGCTTTTTTTTTTTTAAATTTGCTTCTGGCCAGCTGAAGCTTTTTCTGCAGTAGACATATTTTAAAAGTCTGTTTGCTTTGGGGCTCTCTCCTATATGAGTTCACTTTACAGCCTTCCTTTCCAGTGGGACACCTGTGCGGCCACTTGAATGTGGAACTCTACTCTGTCAAATTTGACTGAAATCAGTCAACAGGATCAAAAGTTCACAGAGCAAGACAGAAAGAAATATATGCACATAGTCACAAAGTACAACTCGATGAAAGTAAGGTCAGTTGAGTCATAAAGCTTGCTAACCTGAAGTCACATCTTGCCCAGCTGTACGGTGCCACTGAAGTCAGAGCTCTGATCTAGAGCTACCTGAATCCCACGAGGTCGCTCACGGCACCATAGAGAGCTCTGGGCCTCCAGGCTCTTTTGACAGATATCTTACTTCAAGGTACTTAAAAGTCTGGAAAAATTTGCAAAACTAGAACCAATAAGAAAGCTTACACAAAAGCCAATGTCATGTCTGGAGGTACATTTGAGAAACCTCGGGTACTTTTACCTCAACTTTCAAACTGCATGTTCCCATCTTCCTAAAACTAATTTACGGCACTACTCAGTTTTCACTGGAAAATCAGAATCACGGTAAGTAATCTAGATTTTTTTTTTCATATGAATCGTAACAGCATGAGTTTATTTCAAGCAAATGTAAGCAATGCTATCTACCCTTTAAAAGAAGACCAGAAGCCAGTTCATCCAGTCAGTCTCATTCACTATTAGTAGGAGCTTAATTTCCATGAGAAGGAATCTGGGATGGCAACTTCTGTAGCGCTCTCTGTGTATCTCATTTAAATTGCAATCATAGAAAAAGTACTTATTTTCCAGCTGTTACACACCTTGCCCATGCCATGCTTTCAGTAAATTTTCTCATGCAATAGAATTATTTATAAAAAAACCCAAACAAAACAGAAATGTAGCAAGCCACAAAATTTCAAACTGTTCTTAATTAAAGCAAGTGGTAATACATCTTGTTATACTGACTTACGTGCAAGCATCAACGAAGTTCAAGTAACCATAAGCATTTGTAATACCAAAGTGGTCTCAAATGTCAGAGCATGATACCAAATTAATTTTCATAGAGTCTGAATTATATAAGCACCTGGCAATATCCATCATCTTCTGAAGTCATAGAAGGGAGTTTTGAAAAAAATGAATGCAACATGAATGACATATGCATAATTCTGGGCTATATTTTGTCATCCACTACCCCATAAATCAGCTTTACAGCTAACTCAACTGACTCTTACAGCCTTTCTTTTCAATAGAAAAATCCTCCAGAGCACACTTCTCCCTTAGCAGTACATGTTCCATTTTTTTCAGCCGGCTTTCAGTATTAGCACTGTGGTGACAAAAAGGAATAAAGGTTTCCTGAAGTGCGGGAGTCACCATCTTTAAGGGCAGCTAAGCATATGACCACCAGCTGGGTGAATGTAGCAACACATTTGAGGACAGAGGAAATTGCCAACAGCACAGAAAACCCAGAGACTATGTATCCCAGGGTTGAAATATATTTTAGATTAAAATGAAGTTTCTCTCATTGTCTTAGTTTGCCACAGAATCCCTCCAGGGAATGTGAGGGATAATTCAAAATGGGAAGCTTCCCATTCATAGGTTAGTACACCTGGCTTTATCCCCTGGACATATTTCTAAAATAACGAAGATGAAGTTGCTTTTGTTCAGACTGATCTTTTAAAAGTATCGGGTCAGTGTAAGTTTTATGTACAAACCTATAAACAAAAAAACACTGTTGCTTTTTAGGCAAAACTTTCAACATCTTTGAAAGTCCCACATGTCATTGCTTGGAAGCAATGAATGATCAGAAAACACAAGTCATCTATATACCCAGCTGATTAATATTGCCATGAGCTATCAAGAAGGGAAGTTGCTCGTGAGTCCCCAATAAAGAGGCAACCCCGTTGTCTAAGTCCTGGAATCACTCCCATTGACCCCAAATCTGTGAGTGTCCTTCATGAAAACGATCAGAAAATAGGACTTTGTATGAGTGATATTTCCAGCAACTGAAATAATTCAATTATAATTTTGAGAGCTTAAAAACAGTGCATCATTTCCACGGATATTGATTAGCTGGAATATGCCTATCAAGGGCTAGACAGATAGGCATGCTAGTGGATAAAACAAGGTCATTTCTGCACTTCATTGACTTGCTCTGGCTTGGCTCCTCTTCTGGATACCTGGCAAAACGTATTTTCAAGGGATTTGCCACCCAGTTATTTTTAAGGCAAACAAGTCATTTCAGACTCTGTATCAAGCTTGCCAATAGCTCTCTAGAATAAAGCCTCTAAACTTTTTCTGTGCAGAACACACTATTTTAACTTGAGAAAGGGTGATTAAATTCTTAATTACCCAACTTGCACGTAAAAATGTCATTCAGTAGAAATAAATGTGTTTTTTATAGATAGAGGTTCAAGCCCAGTTTGAAAATATGTCCCTTGGTGTCTATTCAGTAACTACCAAGCCGCTAAAAACTTGGAAAAGTGCACATACACTTAAATAACATCAGAGACTCCCCCTGGATACTCAGCGAGGTGCACCACACCTCTATTTGCCAGCAAATACAGAAGGTCTCTACACTGCAGTGAGAAGGCAGCCAGGCGTACCACACCCTGCAACCAGGCCTCAGCCCCAATGAAAATCAGGGATCTCTTGCTAATGTGACAGGCATATTTACGTGTGCTGTAAAGATAAGACTTAAAATAGCTTGAATTCCACTTAGGAAAACAATTTCAGCGAGTGTAAATGCGATCGTACTCTATAACATTCTAATTATATTGTGGCGTCTCTAGTAAAAGGAACTAAAAAAAAAAAAAAAAAAAATATTTTCACATTAGAGAGTTCATTGGCACGGTATTTACTGTCAAAGGATGCTTGCTGCAATATACAGTAGATATCCCCATAAGACATTCAATTACATTTTAACCACAAACTTTGAATACGCTAGAAAAAAATATTTGGATGTACCACTTTGAGAACTGTATGGCTAATAATAAAATTTAATGGTTAAAGATGCTCACAACTTTAATAATAAATATTAGTCAGTGTTGTATAATTTCTGTAATTTAGTATCTCATTCAAAGATCTATTTCTCAGTACAGCTAATTTCAAGTGTTCAAAAACTACACAAAGATAACACTGATTTTATCCTGTGCATGAGGAGGGCAACATGGAAAAGAAATCAAGATGAGTAATTTTTCTTTAGCTCCCTGCAACAGAATTGTATGCATGCCAAAGTTATAAATGGATTTTAAAAAGCATTCAAACACATGTGAGGGAAAAAAGCCAACGAAGACCAAGTAATACACAGACATAATGCCTGGTTCAGGAAATCCTTAAGGGGCTTCATATTATTAGGAATGTATACGGGGGAAGCACGATCTTATGTGGTATGACTACAAACGTCATACGTTTACAGTAAGAGACTTAAATGCCAGAATAGCCACCCTGGTTTCTACTTCTCCCTGCCATTAACAGCCTACTGGGAAACTACCTACCACACATCATGGGAAATAGGCAGTGCCATGAAACCTTTTCAAAAAATAACAGGACAGGAAAGGATAAGAACTCATGGAAATTATTTACTTGTACTGTTTGTACAAGCAGAAACAAATAAAGCTTTCCTGAGAGCTGGTTGTAAAACACTCTGGCTTTTAGAGACCTGGACTTCTCCTCTCCCTGCACATTCCTTCCCCAAGTTGTTGCCACCCACAGCCTCTTACTTGCTTGGCTACAGACATGCCCTAGAGCGAGCAGCAGCAACCCCATCCAAGGAATGCCACAGACGTATTTGCCCTTATTTGATACCATGCCTGCCTCTTCAGTTGTGATTTCACTGCTCATAGTTTCCTAACAGTGAGGTTAGCTACAATCCCTTACCTTGTTTAAGCGATACATGTGAGTTCTACTGAAATCAATAGAATTTTGTTCAGGTACTGAAGTCTGCTCATAAAGAGAGCAAGAAACACGCTACAGGATGAGGTCACCAGAGTCCAGCAGTGAAAATACCCTCTGTGAGGCATTCACAGAAGGAACGGCCTTTAGCTAACACTATCTAGTAATAAACATTTGAAGACTGAGCTCCTCAAAGATTACAACTCAAAAACAAACAAACAAAAAAACCCAAACCAAACCCCCAAAAGGACAAAAACCCAGGAGATTAGTGCTATAACAAGGACAGAAAAATAAATTTGAAAGGGTTTATTTAAATAGGTTATAAAGGTGTATCTAGGAGATTCCTTCACGGCACTGCATGGACAGGACAAAAGAAGGTAAATCAGGTATTCATATGCTGAGTTAGGAATTATTTTTCTTTTTTCATGAACAAGGAGTACATACAAAAGTCTACTGACAAAAGCAGCTGATTAGGGGAATACAAAATCCAAGCAGAAAAAGGAGCAAATATTTCCCAAATGTGTAAGACTATAAAAAAAGGACAGAAGGCCTTATGAAAGAAAGCTGGAGAGGTGGGCCTGTGTGAACCTCATGAGGTTCAACAAGGCCAAGTACAAGGTCCTGCACCTGGGTCGGGGTAACCCCCAGTATCAGTACAGGCTGGGGGAAGAAAGGATCGAGAGCAGCCCTGCCAAGAGGGACTTGGGGGTGCTGGTGGATGAAAAGCTGGACATGAGCCGGCAATGTGCGCTGGCAGCCCAGAAGGCCAACCGTACTCTGGGCTGCATTGGGAGAGAAGCGTGGCCAGCAGGTCGAGGGAGGTGATTCTGCCCCTCTACTCTGCTCTGGTGAGGCCTCACCTAGAGTACTGCGTCCAGCTCTGGAGCCCTCAGCACAAGAAGGACATGGAAGTGTTGGAGGGGTAGGTTTAGACTAGATATAAGGAAGAAATTCTTTACAATGAGGGTGGTGAAACACTGGAACAGGTTGCCTAGAGAGGTAGTGGAGGCCCCATCCCTGGAAGCATTCAAGGCCGGGTTGGACAGGGCTCTGAGGAACCTGATCTAGTTAGCGGTGTCCCTGCTCCTGCAGGGGGGTTGGACTAGATGACCTCTAGGGGTCCCTTCCAACCCAAAACATTCTATGATTCTATGATTCTATGATTCTATGAAAGCTGAAGTGCACGTGCAAGATAGAAAAGAAAGCTAAAAATGACAACAGGATGACTGCCCACCCTAAACATGAAAATAATACAAGAGTAATAAGGTTAGATAAGTGCCTGGAGAGTAGGGAGATAAGCTATGTCATGAAATAAATCATTGGCCTTGAGCAAGGGAAGGCAACCTTTTCTGTTGTCCCTAGGGCAAAACATTATGGAGACTGTAACTAACTCTGCAGCTCAGCATCTATTCCAGCATCTTTGCTCACGGGAGGAAGAAGTAAACTTCCTGCAGAAAATACTGCAGCCCAGGTCTGCATACGCACGTAAGCATCTTCACTGCCAAGAAATGAGTGAGCAGTCAGAACCTTGCTGTCTTCTATTTCTCTTCCCATCAACTCGCAGAAAGATGAAGATAGTAGCAGCAAAAATTGGCTCCAAAAGAGTTGGGAATCATTCATGTAAGACATTGAGGA
>NW_009259308.1:3131920-3141860 GCF_000687185.1 Egretta garzetta
TAAGGGGAAAACTGAGGTGGAACATTGCATTTTTCTTCAGTGGTCATGAGGGAAATCAGAAATGGGAAAAAAAAAAAAACCTTCCTCCAAAAATTAACAGTTAAGCAGAAGTCTAATATGAGAGAAAATTACTGCAAAAAATGAGATGGAAGAGATTATACCCACTAATGATTCACTCCACATTAAAAGGAGAGGAGAGACGAAGAGGAGTAAAAAACAAAGCCTAGTCCAAATCTCTAGGAAGGGCTCTTACTCTGGAAAATTAGAGAATTTAGAGAAATATGTACTGAGCAAAATTAATCAGCAGTTTTTCCAGATGACAGATGATACCTAAACCATCTGATAAGAGTACAAAAAAGGCATGAGAAAGGAAAGAAGCAGGAACAAAAGCAAAATTTGTTGTGGCTGCAAATCTGAAGAGTGATTAAAGACAAAGCCCCAAAGTCAGAAAAATACATTTCATGATTGCTGATGAATACACCATTTAAACCTATCTTGCCACCTTCATGATGTCATAACACTCATCAGTAAATTTTAGAAATGGAGAAGTCACAGAAAATTATGTTGGGATAATTCCTGAAAAGAAGGTAACGTGGAAATGAAATAAATTACGATGATATAAAAAGATGATGATGTAAAAACAAAGAAACAACAACCAGTTATTTTAAAGAGTAAATGGTACCTAAACAAAGCTTATATAGTATTGGCAAGTACCCTAAGGTTAACCTGAAAAACCTCACATTCCTGTAATAAGATGGCACTCTGCCTGCCTTGGATTTCCAAACTTTCTGCTAAAGAAACTGGGTTTAGCATTCAGCAATGTGGCAACAGTAAAAAAATCCCAGAATGCTCTTCCTGCAAAAGTCTGCAGGCCTGAACAACACAATAAGCACTGTGTTTTGCGAGAATACAGTAAAGTGAAGGATATAACAAAAGTTCTAAATAAAATAAGAAAAACGAGGCAGAGACAAAACAAGTTTGAGAAACTCTGGATTAAAAAAGAAGATACTGGCACAATGGAAAACATTAAATTTTCACTTCACCCATGATATTTTAGACATTTTCTTCAAAGAGTCTTCTAGTTTTACTTGGAGAAGTTTTGAGCAAATGCGTCGGGGTTACATCTATGTTACCCTTAACTATGTGAGCTACCAGCCTTTTCCTAAATCACTGCTTAACTACATCAGGAATTTGTATTTGTGTTTTAAGGCCATAAATAATTATTTCCAAATTAGGAAAAACTAAACATGATACCTGGAGCAGTGCTTAGAATGAGACAGTGTCAAAGGACTGTAATTAGGCGAGCCAAGAGCTGACAAACCAGTCTATCAGTTACAACGCTCCTGAGACGGAATATAAAAAAGATGCTGGGACAATGGTAAATATCAAAGCCATAACACACAATAAAGTCTGGTGTCAGCTGTATAGCTGACTATATAGCTATAGGGGCATTTGCCAGCAAACTCCGTTCTCAGAAATACTCATGCCACACCACTTCAGTAACTTGAAAAATGAATCAAATATAGCTAGACTTTAACACAGGACGCAGTTCAAGCCTTTACTACGCCTGTTACCTAGTATTTGACTTCGGCTGTATGTTTCAGAATATTAAAAAACTTAAAAGCACATTTGGGGAGTTATTTTCATGTTTCTTAAATTTGAAAGTAGAGTAAAGATTCTAGTTGCTGCAACAAGGTGTAAATGTAAGTATGTTAAAAGTACACATTGCAAGGTAGCACACTTTTAAAACCTTGTGCATATTTTTAATCTTTTTTTTTTTATTTAAGAAAAATAAGATTTAAAAAGTAAAAGCAAGAGGTAAGAAAGTGAAAGGAACAGATGGCAAAATGGGCTTGGGTCTATAAAGTAAGTTTCTCTTAAGCTCATGGAAATATACCAGGAAACTGCAGATAAACACTTGGCAGCCCACGAGCAGAAATTCTGCCTACTACTGTATTTACTGTAGTAACAAGAAAAAGCCACAAAGGAATTCTTGGGTTTCAGACTACCATCTTAGCAGCAGTAAGAATATGTAAGCAATGATTTTACTTTTCATGCTCAACTTCGAAATCCAAGAATTAACTCTACTACATGCTCACTGCTTTACAAACCTCTGCCTGACTGGATGGATCAGTGATCCCCTGCAGCACCCTGTATTCCCCTGGGACTGGGTAAGGGCAGGAATGGGGGAAGGAGATCTAATTAGCCTTTTTATTCCACAACCAGTTAGCTTTTCTTTAATTTATTTTACATATAGGCAAATAGAAAGAAAAGAATAGGTACATATAATGTTAAAAGAATCCCAAATCATTGTAGTATTAGTATTTTGGTTGTTTGGCGTACCAGCATGCTACATTTCTTTTCATCTTCACCTCAAGATACTCTCAGGGCTTATTCTGTGTTAAGTAACTTCACAGAAAAACCTTCGAAGTAGGATTGTCTGTAGACAACCGTAACCTACCAAATCTCACCAAAGTGAAGGGGAAAATACAGACCTTGAGTCACTATTAGACAGTTACTCACTTTCTATCTTTTTTCCCCGTTCTCCCCTTTTTTTCTTCTTCTTCTTTCTTGCCAGAAGGCAAGAAACATGCACCTCTGCTATGACCAGCTCTCTTTCTTTCATTATTCAAGGGCTGCTCCCAAGGCAGCAGCTCAGTGGCTCTTCAGTGAGTGTTCAACCCCTAGTTAAGCAGCAGCGAGCAACACGCTGCTGCTCTGCCGCGTTTTCCACCTGGGCCCGCGGGGAAGCATTCATCACTGCGTAGATGGATGCGTCTTTCGCTGGAATTGCTCGTGTTTCATCTTGGTAATTTCATTTCATTAGCTTCCATTTCCAAAACGCATACATTTTTTCTCATAGTACAGATGTTCATACTGACATAGGCAATACATCACTCTACGTTTAACAGTTTCTGCCACCAAGCCCTCCTACGGGCTAATGAAACCTTATGAAACCACTTGTGTATGCAGCTAAAACTTACAGCTTAGGTTTCAAAAGCATAGAGAGAAGTCTAAAAAAAATATATTTAATAAAATCTGTCTTTCTTATGCACTCCAAAAATAAGGGTAATTAGCCTGAACAGGAGTTATAAATTGACCATGATTTGGGTGCATGAAACCACTGGTTTCCCATTTTAACCCTAAATTTCACATGCTAAGTGCCCAGAAAAACAACAAATAAACTGTGCTTTCCTTTGAAGAAGCTATTTCTGAGCCCACTTGTGACTTCCCTGTGAGAAGTTCTGGAATTTGTTTGTGGTTTTGTTCCAGGACCGGCCCATCAGTCCTGTCTGGTACCAAGATGCAAACATGGGTCTGCAACTCAGAGTTCCCAACCAAGGGAGGGACAATCTGTGGACTCCCACAGCGAGGAACATAACTCACAGCCTACAGCTCTAAAGCTCCATGTAGCACTGTCCTTGTGATGCACCAGATGCTCTTTCTCTCATCAAAATATAACAGCAATTCAGAAGAAAAATACAGACATACAAGCAGACATATCCAGGCAGTCATATTCACACATTCAAATAAGCCCTGTGGGTATCTGTGCTGGAAGCAAACCAAGGACATATTTATTCTTTCAGTTTTGCCCATTAGATTTTGATTCCAATATTTTCTTTGTCAGAAATGCCAATGCCCCTACTGCCTTCACTCAAGAGTAAACGCAGCAACATCACAAGTGTCCAGCAATAAGAGCAGCCTCATGTTCATATGCACCATAGGAATATATTTGCTGAGGTTCCAATGTTTATAGGATCGCATATGTGCATGTGTCTGACCACACACTTCCCTCACAAACTTGGTCAGACCAGGAGAGGAAAAGGATTGAAAAAAATACTGCTACACTGCTGATTCAGCACTGCATCTCGTCAGCAGTCGTGCATTGCTAAGGAGAACGTCTACAACACAGCATGCCACCAGCTTCCCACCTCCAACCTTCCAAACACTAGTTAGGTACCCCTGAAGGCTTGGGTGGGTTCCCTGATAGCTGATATGATCACGTCAGATGATCACAGATCAGGAAATCATCGTTAATTTGTAGTACACAGCTGTCCGATAAACCTTTTGCTATGAAATTACTCCATACTTTCATTTCTATCAGAAGTACATTACTTTTTAGCAGAATAAGCTACCTACCTTCCTAATGACACAGACAGCCTTACTTTTTTTTTTTTTTTTTAATTTATATAATTATCTTCTGGCCCTTTTAATCTCTGTCACAATGACAAAATAGCAATCCTTTTATATTAAGAAGTTATTTATTGAAGCAAAACACACCTGAATAGCTTAAATCAGATTAGGAGAGGAAACACAATCTCATGGCCAAAGCATCTGGTTGAGCGTCTGGAGATGCGCATCATTTTTTGTCTCTGCCGCAGGTGACGCATGACAGCGGGCAGCTGATGCTCCCGGAGAAGCTGGCTCCAGCGGGGCTGCCCAGCACACCCCGCTCACGGCACGCACAGATGGCTTCCCCGATGGCTCATGCCGTTCTTCACCCATCAGCGCAGCTCCTAGAGGCGTGCATGGTCCCCTGCACCGCTCACAGCCTCGCTAGTCCCGGGCTGGCTGAGACCATGGGACAGTCTGATTTATAGAGAACTGCTCAAGGGACAAAAGATTGGGGTTTGATCCCTAGGCCTTTGCTTTTAGCTGGCATCAGGGAAATACTGATGTGAGCATACTGCCGGGTTCACCCATGAAAAAAATTGTACTCTTGCTACTGGAATCATACCACTAATTAATTCGATACATAATTATTTCGTATTTTGTATGGTACATGGCATTTGGAAACAGGCTGTTTTGGTCCCTTGACTGATTTCCTTAGCCGAAATTACTCATGCATTGCCCACAGAGGGCTGGAGCAATTCCAAATGACCACGGTTACTGGCAAATCCATGAAGTGCAGAGAGCGAGACGCCCAGGGAACAAGGGCACGCAAGATGGCGAGGACCCGAAAAGACAGCTGTAATTAACTCTCCAAGACTAAGCAACTCTCCTAACAGATAGTAAACAGAAGCCTAAATTCACCATCACAATGACCTGGATTTCAATAAAATTTCAAGTAATATATCCTCCTTTCAACAGGAAGCTCTTCTCATGCTACTGGGAAGGAGTTCTGGGTAGCCAGACTAGCTGGCTCACAAAAAGTAACCTCTAAAAAGTGAGCTGAAAAAGAAATTTAAAAAGTCATGATTCAGCTCCACCACAACACAACTGCTTTAAAAATGTTGATAAAAGTACTAGGTTTTGCATTCTTTTTTCTTCAAGTCTGACATTTGAGTCCTTACGGACCACCCCTTTAAGCTGTTCTCTTCAACCATGAACTTACTTTGCAGAAGACAGCTGAGGTGATCTTACGGCTCCGGGGCCCGGCGCTTTAACCCGGCGCTGGGCAGCAAGGACTCGGCACCCCCTCAGGGGAGGGCAGCGAGGAGCCGCGCGGTGCCCGGGGCCAGTCCGAACCGGTTCTAGCCGGCTCCAGCACAGCCCCCTTCCCGCCAAAACCCGCCACTCAGAGCCCCCCGCACCACCTGCCACAGGGGGCTGGAGATGGAGGCCAGAAGCTTGTGTCATCAGAAGTTCATGCTAATTGGCAATGAGGAAAAACCGTCCAAGCCGAGACTTTGCCCCACAGCGATAGAGAATAAAGGGTACCTTCCCCTCAGGCAGCCAGCGCCTCTGCTTGAGGGCAGGCCCATCGCCGCGCTCGGAGCAAACACAACCGGGCACCACGAGAGAGGTGCAGCACGCCTTTCCCACGTGCGGGTTTCCCATAAAGGCAACACCACTTGCTCTGCAACATTAAAGCCTTCTGGAAGGACAAAGCCTCTCAGCACTGACCGTGCGTTGCATGCATAGACCAGCTCATGGCGTCTCAGTGCAGTAGCTAGGAATGCTGCAAGGAGTACTTCAGGATAGGCATAAAATAAAACTTACCGGGGGAGAGGAGGAGTTTAGCATTGCACAATGAATTCTCGTGGAAACACATCTCTTCATACGCGCCCATGATTTTGTCACGTCCAGACCACACTGCTGCAATGGACTCCTCTGCCCTCTCCTCCCAAACCGACCTGCAGCCTACAGCCACGACAGAGCAGTTCACTTCTTAGGGCAAGGGAATCGGTAGAGCTGCGCTCATTCATCCATCATCTCCTCCCGTGTTTCCAGCAGATGAAAGAGAAAACTTACGTATCACAGTATCAGAAACTAGGCAAGTATTTGAAAAGAAACCACCCTACAAAATGTAAGCAAAAGACCTATATTTATGTTTGCGTCTTTAAACAGAGAAAATTAAATATGTATATTTTATGTATTTATGTATGGTTTGGATGCTTACATATTTATATGTCTGTGTTTATATTTGTAAATGTATGTGTTTATATACTTGTATGTTATGTATTTATATTTACATATTTAAATATAAATATTTAAAAGAATTCCCATTGTAACTAGAGAAGCATTGAAAAGAACAAAAATTATTTTTGTAACTGAATATGTCTGATATTTGTTGCTTAAGAATTAAAAGACATTGATAACTTTATATTCATTTTCATATTAAAAATGTTATTTTTCTTAAGTTCTAGAATTTCTTTCCTGTGCATCCTCTATACATAACTCCGAGTGACAGTAATGGGAATTATTTGAGCCCTTTTTAAACAACAGGATGAACCTTTTAGCTGTAAAACCTTTAGGTTTATTTGGCGGTTTTTAGCCCCTGGTGATACCTGAAGATAACGGCTTTCACATCAAAAAGATCTACGTTTTATAGAATGCAGGGAAAGAAAGGTTGGCTGCCACACGAGGCAGGAACCTTTCGCATTAAAGGTCAAACTTGGCGTAAGTCAGTTGAGTCCTTCGACTGGGCCAGTTACAGCAGCGGTTCACAGCAGCTGGGGATTTAGCTACTTTTGTCGAGGTTCGCCATTCTACAATTCTACATTCTTAAACTCCACACAATGTTTTGTGGTGTATCGAATACAATCAAGGCAAAATACATGATGCAGTGCAGTAGCATTGCAATGTATTACACAAAGTATTCCTGAAAACTACTGCAGCTTTTTCCTGTCTACTTCCAAACTACTGAGTATCTTCTTATTTGCATACAGAAAGATTGTGAAAATTATGGTAAGATAATACAGGCTTTCCCCTAACTACCTTTTAATTGTTAGAGCAGACAAGGATATTTTAAGGTGAGAAATACGGGGCCAATTCAATATGCAATTTGTTTGTCATCTATTTAAATTATATTAAAAATGTATGTCATGATCAACAGCCATCAGCAGATACTTGGTCTTAGAAATGTTGCAGCTTGTCCTCAGCTCTCTTCTTCCGAGTGGCATTGTCAGGTCTTCTTGTCTCTCTTCCAGGCTGGCTACTTGAGGTGAACTTTTACAGGGCTGAGATGTACAGTACAGTCAATTCAACCGATGCCAACAAGAAGTCACCCCCAACACGTACAGCAGACAGACTTTCAGCATACCATGGTATACGCCAAATTTCTACAGGAAATTACCGAGTACCATATCAACTCTGTACAGTCCATTTTTACTCACTGACGCAAAATACCAACTGAACATTAGTCACTGCCTAAGGCTACACATCTCTGCATCATTGCTTCTGCTCATCAGCTTCATTCAGTCACTCCTCTGATACGGAATAATGTCAAGTTCACTCTGCAAGTTCTCATCTTTGTTTTCTCCTGTCTCCTTCCATCCCAGAAACAGATCACAAAACCGAAAAACTGCAAATATTTTTCCTATATTACAAAAGCATTGGCCAATATTCTCCAACTTGCAATAAAAAAGTAACTTTTTTTTTTTCCTTCATTCCAACAGTCAGTCAAAAAAAAAAGATTGGGCTAAACATTAAATATTAACCTTAATTCCAACAGTCAGTCAAAAAAAAAGATTGGGCTAAACATTAAATATTAATGATTCATTTTGTTTCCATTACAGGACAGCTAACAGGCAGCAGTTCAAGACTGTTTTAAGAGCCCTCCATAACTTTAAACATGCTAAGGCTGTGGAAGTGCATCTGTGTCTGTCACAAGTGATTTTGCTCCAACTTACTGACATTTTCCTTATGTACATCACAAGGCACCAACTAGAATCTTTGGGTCAGATCCAAGAAAAGAATTACTTTACTCTCCCAGGCGCACATGGTTTCTAATGTTATTTAACATTCATGGCTGCTAGCAATAATTAAAAACCTCAGTGGATCGGTAAAGGATATTCCTGGTACTGAAAGAGGAGGTCAGGGCACAAAAAGCAGATAGAGAAAGGGATGTGTGACCAGCTCAGGGCTGGCTGTCCTCAGTCACTCTGAAGAACCAGGACTTCTTCGAAAGAGCTCCTCTCAGCTTCCCATCTCAAGCACGTTTACTAGAGAGCGCGTTGCCTGCAGCCGCCGCGGCACGCAGCGCTGACCCGCACGCCTCAGCTGCCGACGCTCGCCAGCCGGCTCTCCAGGCCCTGCCGAGAAGGGCTGCGCCTGCCAGCGACTGTCTGGCACCGCGGGGCTGCCAGCAATCCAGGGCTGCTGGCATGGGTGCCGTCTTGGAGCAACCTAAGGCAGTTCCAGATCATCCCCCTTCCTTTTGCCACCTCACATTCTCTCTCTGCAGCATGAAGACATTCCTACACCGCATGCTTAAAAACCGATTTGTTTACTGTGAGTTAACTTGTGCTACCTGTAGAAATACCACTGCAGAAAGGACTGCTGTGGGACCCCTGAGGTTTGTGGTTTACCCTCCATCCAGCAGAAAAAGAAGCAGACTGTAATCCAGAAACAAAACCAGCGGAGTCTAACCTGTTCCTGAGGAGGAACCAGCACTTCTGAGAAGAAATGAAAATGCAGAAGTTACGGTATGAAGCACACCTGCCCTTCTCCTCCTGGTAGACAGTGGAGTGGTGCTGAGCACATGCTTTGTGAGCACATGCTGAGCCAGGAAGAGGGTGGACACAGACCACTAGTAAAATGATGGTATTTGACATCCACATAAGTTACCTCATTGGAGAGACAACCCACTGGCCTTGCGCAACTTTGTTTCCTTTCTGCCACACAGTTTTGTGTAATTGCCTTTTCCTTTGCTGTTATAGCAACATCACTTTTAAATCACTGTCTAATGAATAAGGCAAGCCACTTCATTAGCAGAATCCAAAGGATGGCAGACTTTCTGAATGTTTGAAAATCATTAACACAACAGCATAAAAGATCACAAACAAATCTGAATTTTAGAAACACTAGGAAGTTTGGAAAAGAAATTTGGTCTTTTGCATGAAAGATGTCACATGGATATCACAACGTTTTTTCATTTTTTGCTTTTGCAATACTTTACAGCTGGGCCTTCTAGCAGAGGACATCCAGGAATGATTTAAGCTTACCAGTTCATCCTCACACCTCGGAGAGCGCCTAGCACAAAAATAGCATCTGAGTATCCCAGATTTTTTTGATAAATCATAATTCCACTTAAAACTTAGTTCACATTGTCAGCTTGATTGATATTTCTTCAAGCAGAGCTGAATAGCAAAACTTGAAGCAAAGAATAAAAACATTAAAATAAGCCAGACAAAATGTCCATGTAGATTATATTTAACCAAAAAATTTATCCTTAATTATTCCATCTCATCACATCTGGGCATCTGGAAACCAAGGGCCCAGCCACTCCCCCAGGGCTATATAACTTGTAGGGGCATTCCGAGGTTAGCTTCTCTTTGGGCAAGGGAATAAATAAATAAATATTTTTTTTTCCTCTCTTACTTTGCTTCTTGTAGGAATCTCTTCCCTCCTTTATCTTACAGAAATGACAGCAACGAGCTTTCATTTCCAAAGATGATGGCTGGTTTTCTCTCATGGGCTGTCTGAGATTGAGTTTCTTCCCCTCTTTCTTTGTTCTCAGCTGCAGTTACAAAACACAAAGGTAAAAAGAACATTT
>NW_009259308.1:3141908-3149617 GCF_000687185.1 Egretta garzetta
ATTAGCAAATTCTTCTGTAGCTTGAATGCTGTTCTTGCTCCCCTCAGCACTGCAAGGCTCTCAGAGCTCTACAGAAATATGCTGTGAGAAGAACCCCTGAACACACAGCTTAATAAACCTCATAGAATCCTTTAGGTTGGAAGAGACCTTTAAGATCATCAAGTCCAAATGTTAACCTAAACTTGTAATCTCTAGTCCTTCAAAGACATCATCTGTGATGATCAGCAGATGACAGCTCTGGAATTCAGAGTGATTTCTCTACTTCCACATTCCCTGTACTACACCACCAGCTTTTGTCAGTTCAATGGTTCATTCTGCCACAAAAAGTCTGTTGAGAAACATCCCTCTTTTGGAGGCATCCCATTTATCACGCCTGCACCGTGGTGCCACCCATGGCCTTCGGCAAACCAAGAGCAGAAGCACGGCACCGCAAGTCTTTCTATCCTGAGCCTGCAGTGGAGAGACGATGTGTTATGAGCCACCAGCCCGCGCTCACCCCCAGACCTACTCAGAACAAGCCATGCTACAGCTCGCAGAGCAGCATTCAGACCCGGCAATATCTGTATGCAAAATGGAAGGGTCTACTGATACATAACTGTAAGGCAACTATAAAGCATTCTCCACCACTGAATACAGAAGGACCTCCATGCATCTGCATTTTCTGCGCCTGTCACAGGGCTGGAAGAGTTCTGCCACCCAGCTCAGAATAGGACAGCTTTGTTGAACTGCTATGTCAGATTCCTTCTCAAATAACACAGTTCTTTGCTATGGTAATCTCCAACTGCTTGAAAACCTTTTTTGAACATGAGCAGCTGGCATAAGAGAAGAGTCCATAACTAAATTACTCCACTGGACCAAGCCAGAGCATCAGCTTTACATCACTTTCCTTTTGAGTTTCACCAGACGGCTAAAGAAAGGTAGAAAATATTGCCCTGGTGGCTCAAGAACACCTCGGCACAGTCTAGCATTAGCTGGAAGACATTTTCATAGGCTCTAAACAGTACTAGGGATTTCTCTCCCTTTCTTAAAATAGATTTTCTTATTTTGCAAATCTGGCAATGGCTCAGTGGATAAGAGAGCGAGCCATAAACAGTGTATACAATCAGCCAAAAAAGCGCCATTTTATTACCTAGTAGTTCATATTCAGAAAAATTATATTTCACAGGAATATTTTCCTGACAAATAGATTACCAACCAAAAATACTAAGAATCAAATGGTAGCTCAATAGCTATTATCCCTTCCTTTACTGCTGAGTTCTGGTGAATTACTTTTCTTGTAAATAAGCAAACAGAATGACATTGCCTGTCTAAATGTGTAAACAACATTACTTTTTTTTTTTTATACATTGCCATGAGATATTGTCCCCTTTTACTACACGTATGTATATCCTGCAAATGATCTGCGGTGTGTTAAATCATCCCAAGAAAAGCAGCCTTCTGCAGTGAAATCTAAGCCTCAGCAATGAGTGATGGCCATGCAGCAGGCGAGCAGACAGCCCAAGTCTGCGGTGGTTTCCAACAGTCTGACAAAAGCCTTTCTGGCTGTGATTACACACTAGGTAAGTGCAGTTTTCCACATATCACAGGAATTAGCTTGTGTTCTAAATAGGATTCAAAAGTGGTCAAACCAAATGGCTGCCCTGCTGCTCACTGCCAGTATTTTAGGGAGGAATCTAGAAGTAAAATACACTGATCACTTACTGGAGCAGTGAATATATTGATGCATCTGTAGGCCATTCTAGCATTGGCTTAATGAGAATTTACAGGAATCTCTAGGGGTTTATTTCAGCCAGACCCACCAGGACAGTGCAGGCCAATCTTCTCTGCACATTTCTACTTTATATTGGGCCTTCCTTTGTAAAAGCAGTGTCTTTAGAAATTTTGTCTGTCTATGTATCTGGAGCCTTTGAATTCTGTCCTAAGGCTATCGAGAAGTTGGTCACAGGTATAATCACAATAACCTGTTTTGGGACATATTGCACATCCTTGGCAGGGAGAATTAGAATGGACCAGGCAGCTGCTATACCAAATGATTAACAGAGAAAATGGGATAATCTGAATAGTTACAGGCCTGCCAGCCTGACACTGATCCTGCACAATGTAATGGAATAAGCAATACGCAACATTATTTATAAAGAATGACAGCATCTTAATAAAATTAATGCCAGTACATGTGCATATAAAAAAAACGTAGTGTCAAACTAGCCTAACAAATGTCTTCTGATGGGATTACAGGTATGGGGGATAACAGTGCCAGTGGTAAAGCAACATAATTCAGCAGGCATTGGATTTACCACTGTACAGCTTTTGACTGAGAAATGGGAATGTTGTAAATCAGTATATTACACTAAATAGATTTGAAACTCACAAAAGAAAAATTTAGAAGAGAAGCTTAATTGTAAATGGGGAACCACCATAGGAGGAGTGCATTTTTAACCCACGTCCCAGTTTGGGGGTTTTGTTACTTTACCTCTTCTCCAGCAACTTAAAAAGACATGAAATCGTTTCTGTGCAAGCTGAAAAAAACTGAGAGAACAGGCAACAGCCCTTGGCTGGACAAGAGAGAACAAGCAAACAACATACATTACAACATGGCCAAACACTGTCCTATCAGTGGGCAAAAAAATACCAGTACCCAACTGGACCTGGCAGAGTAAAGGACTCCAGGATGGGAAGCAGTGAGAAAGAACTGAGGACCCCACAGAACTGCTGGGTACAGTGCAAGCAACATGAGGGAATGGGCTAATGTAGTCAAAGGCATCCAAGAAAGTCAAAGCGAGGAGCCCCAGCTGCTGTCTGGACCACCACGTTACAGTACGACTCTGGGACAGCAGGAGGCAACATTTCTTTGGGGTAATTTAACATTTGGAATAAAAACAGGCTATAAAATTAGGAGTAAAACCATCAGCCTGTTCTGTCTGAGGTATCTTCTGCAGGAAGAGGCTGCTTTCATGAACCGGGCTGTGCAGAGTATATTAATGAGACCCACACTCCAAAGCGCCAGCCGCAACAGTGATGTTCTGAATTAGGATAAGATCCAAATACCCATTTTCCACAGCTCAGTTCTTGTAGAAGCTAATTTCTTCCAAATAAAGCTGCAAGAGATTAAACCTCAAATGTGAAATTTTAGCAGAAGAAGAAATATTCAAGGTACAGGGACTAAAGGAAAGCCATGGAAGTCCAGCAAGTCACACTAGATGCTGGATAAGTCAATTAAAAGCAGTGAAAAATACTCAGATGTGCTGAACAGGGCTATAGGTTTTTCATTAATTTTGACAACACGGAGGATAAGATGCATCCACTTAGCTTGAGAGGAAAAGAGTAAGAATATTCAAAGAAGCCTCAGTAGCACCCCCAGGCTGATTATCACAGTCTTTCCCCTGAAGAAGTTTCCCTTTCAGTGTGCTTTTCGTCCAGAAGGACGAAGGACACAGTTATTGATGTCTTCCCTTCTGCAATTCTTTTTAGCTACGTGTATTTTCCTTTCACAGAGCCAGAGGAGATGCTGACACATCTCCAACCTTTTTCTTAAGAGATCCATCAGCTAAAATAACTCCTACATGTGTGAATCGGTAGTTCAATGAATTCACACTCCTATGATTACCAAATGTAACAAGTTAAAATAAAAACATTTAATTTCTAAGACCTAATGACGTGCATTTTATGGTGATTTCACTTTTCCTACAAGAAAGCTTCCTTCTACCAGAACTGGGAAGTATATTTGTAAAAAATGTGAAACTGGAAGTAATGTTGAGGATTATCAGAATCAACAAAGCCTGTCAGGGAAAATTACAATGGCTGAGGATTACTTCTAAGGTTGTTTGCATGTTTACGTCAACAAATATTTAAGTTCATAAGAAGTCCATTATGAAGAACGCTACATGTATCTTTATTCCAATGTTACACTATGTTAGTCCACAAGCTGGCATTTCAAACTTGCTTAAATATTACACTGTTAATTTTGGATCACTCCTCCCCCTAACCCTCTTAACTGCTGAGTTGCAGTAGAAGACCCAACAGTCATTTTAAGGTGAAGAGTCTCAGAACATGTAAAATGACTGGCCTTAGGCTTAATCTTACCTTTACAGCATCTTACCTTTATCACCACTTAGACGGACTAATAAAACTCTCATTCAGCTATCAAGCACAAAGAAACATACGCTCAGCTTACAATAAATGAAGGTCATTCTGACCAAACTGGAAACGCTCCGACTGGTGGAAAGAATCCCAAATAATTTTATAGGAAAGCACCTGCTAATGCCAATGTGTACTCAAAGAACCCCCCCCAAAAAACCCCACTAAGACAAAAAAAACCACAAAAAACCCAACCAAAAACCAATTGCTGAAGGCACATGGGCTCAGATTTCTAAAATACTTAGTCACTGCACTCCAAGTTTTGAAATAAGCTCTGACTTATGCAAGAGCTTAAGGCACGCTTTTGAAAAGCGTGTCTTAATGCTTCTCCACCACCAACTCAGACAAGACAGACAGCAGTGCCAGCCTAAGATGAGTTATATAAATTAGCATGTATCAGGATGAAGAACAGCGGAATGCAGGTCTGAATTGCTAATCAAGAAATGAATACAACATTTTAAAATACTGAAAAGACTTAAATACCGTCTATTAAAATTTATTGGCAAAACCTCCAGGGTTTCCCACAACTGCTGGGTTTCTCATGGCTCATAGCACTTCCCCGTTGAAGAAGGCAGAGATGAAAGGTCAGGGAAACGCATATGACTGTGCAACCGTGTAGGCATGACGACAGCTGTCACTCTGTGGCTGACAGAACATGCCAGCTTTGCCTTATCTTTCTTTTCTCCGAAGAGGAGCGAGAACAGACCCTGCCTACCTGGAACCCGGTCCTGCATCACAAGCATCAACCAACCAAGCAAGCCGCTATCTTTCCAGATCGCCCTGCACACATTGCACAGAAACCTTCACAATCCATACAAGTGAAACCAGGCTGTGACGTTTACCTTTTTATGTTTTAATGCTGCTATAACCTACAGTAAAATACCAAGGTGAGGTCCCTTATTTTCTCGAATGCCACTAATGTCTAAACTAATCCCATTTTTTAAGATCTTGGTGTTTCTTACGAAAGATGAATTTTTATTCTCACAGTAAAATGAACCAGCTAGCTGAGGGTAAACATGCTAGGGGACTCTCTGAGGAACTTTACAGGCATTAGTGATGACGCCACCAATGACGTTAAGTTTCAAAGCTGTATTTGTCCAAATAGAAAAAGGGAAATTCTAAATGAAAACTCCTCTTTAAGCTTTTCAAAGGTTATTATCTATAAAGCAAAGTATATAGAGAAGACTACTGTCTATAAATAATTAATATATACACATAGGCAATGAAGTATTTATTAATAAAAATGTATAATTACCCTAACAAACAAATTTGGGCTAATGCAGAATAGCAATCCTATCAGGTAACATATGCAGTCACGAGCTGCAGTCACAGAGTTGATGACCTCTGCGAGAGGGTTATAAGCTGCAATGAAAACAACTTGCTACTTTACACTGCATTCAAAGGAAGCAATTTGATTGTTAGATACAGGGCTTCGAGGGAGACAGGGAATATACAACATGGAGGAAAAATACCAGTATTTGTTCTCTGCCACGGTCTCTCCCACCAGTTTCATTACAGAATACTGCATCAATTGAACAGAGGAAGCAGGAAGAAAAAAAACAAAGCACAAACACACACCACAAAAACCCCAGTAGTGCGAAAACTGAGGCATTTGTACTGGATCCATAGCACTGGCAGCTTGCAAACTGAGTGTCGATCTTCAACAGGCTATGGAATTGCTGGGCTTTACGGTCTGCCTGCTGTTCCCAGTCAGGAAAGTCTTCTGAAACCACTAAAATAATCTATCAAAGACAGGCAAATGGTAAAGATGAATGATCACCTCGTAATGCCTGCTTTCTTGGCCTCAAGATGCCACCTTTATTTAATCATTTTCGTAAGTTACTTATTATCTCATCCATAAGTCTCTGCCACTCCAGGAATCCGACTGAGGCTGATCTAGGCACTGTCCCAGGTGAAATGAAGCTGCAAATTAGAGCAGCATGAACCTTGGTTGGGTCTGAGCTGTTATTACGCCTGAAGAGGGGACCAGCTCAAGTAATCAGTGAGCAATCTGGCTCATAATTAGTATTAAAACAGAAATCAAAAGAAGGAGATGGGTCACCTTATGCAGACAGGCTTATGGCCACCAAGCCATAAACATTTGTCGCCTCACAGAGAGGACCAGCATTTGTCACTCAAAGGGAGGAGCAATGATGACCAGGACACAGCATGTGAAGGTATGCAATTGAGGAGACGCCTATTCCCCAGGCATGGTCTCACAGCCAGAGACTACGCAAGCCGAGAATGGATATCACAGCTGATTCCCGATTCTTCTGGACAGTGTCTAATCCAAGTATTTTTACATAAATGGTGCCTTCAATGTTCAGCTTCTAAGGATGCCACACAGTAAAATGATGAGATTATTACTAACTTACATGAACATATACCTCTCTAGACTGAGCATAGCTAAAGCAAGACCACTGGAACCAGTTTATTAACGCTAAGGTCCTTATCAATGCATTTCAGATGCTTTTGCTGCTAATCTTTTAGCAAGAGATACAGTTAAGATGCTTTTCACTCTCACAATTAAAAAAGAAAAAAAAAAAAAGATTAATTGAAAATACTGAAATTCCTCTTCAGACATACCATGGAAGATACTCACCAAAAGTGAGTATTTCAGGTTACAAGTTAAGGGAACAAGCAATTACAGCGCACCCTTTCACGGTTTTAATCGACACAGCAATACCAGTCAATTTTTACTGATGCCGACCCGCTACAGACACATTGCAGTAAAACCAAACGCAGCCCTACAGCGCTGTTAGGCAGATACCAGTGTATCTGCCACACGGATGAGGCCTGCCCCTGCCTGGCTCTTCTCCCAACCTCCACAACACGCCTTCGCCAACCATATTCTGCAAGGAGAATGGGAAAAGCCAAGCTGACATTCACAGAATATAAACAAAAAACCAGGGACAAAAAGGTGTCCTGCAGCTCACCCCATATTTACGGATATATGATGGATCAGCCACATTATGAATCAACCATGTTAACACCATTTCTCACAAAAATTTTTAACGTTGCCACAAAGCCCTTTATAGTTTAAGATGGCAGCTGAAAACATCTTTACTTTAACGTACCTAAAGATCTCAGCCAGTATTTTTTCTTCTATGAAAAACTAATTATGCCAACAAAAACTTGCAAGCCCGCATGCTAAATAGCAGCCAGCAGGCAAGTAAACTTGTCTTTGAAGTTACACTCAAAAGCAAGCTACAGGAGGCCATGGACTGAGCACAGGGCACTCGAGCAGCGATGTGCTATGGGACGACGGTTGGGGACATTTTACTATCTACATTTAATTGGACCATGACTCTATTTTGATCAGTTCTGGTCAGTGCTTGCAAGTAACACAACCCTCTATTTGCTGCATAAAATGATTCCTGTTGCTATTTAAAGACCACACCGAAAAAATCCAATGACGAAGCTTTTAGCTCTGTTCTATACCAGTAAGCTTTAACAAACAAGCTCATCTACGCAAACCTACGGCAAAGACAGTGGGTGTGCACTTTACGTAACTTGCAAAGAGTTTCCGCACCGTGCAAGCACCACGGGTGCAGACTCTTCCCACCTAAAGGGAG